>NW_010132509.1:0-12330 GCF_000699245.1 Pterocles gutturalis
CCATCTCACTACCCGATCATCCAGATCATCCAGATCCTCAGTTTAGCCACGAGGATACTGTGGGAGACAGTGTCAAATGCTTTACTGAAATCGAGATAGACCACATCTACTGCTTTACCATCATCTATCCACCTGGTAATGTCCTCATAAAAGGCTATCAGGTTGGTCAAGCATGACTTCCCCTTGGTGAAGCCATGCTGACTGCCTCTAATGACCTTCTTATCCCTGATATGCCTAGAGACAGCATCAAGAATAAGTTGTTCCATCACCTTTCCAGGGATGGAGGTGAGGCTGACTGGTCTATAGTTACCCAGGTCCTCCTTCTTGCCCTTTTTTGAAAAAAACTGTGAAAGTTTTTGTGTTTTTTCTGACCCACAAGGTATAGGTTTTCAGACAAAACTGATTACAGGTATATTTTATCTAATCTTTGAGTTAAAATCTGAAGATATGATACCACTGAACATGCATGGTGGAATATATGAAATTTTGTGTTCTATACAAATTTTATATACATTTTAAAATTCTAAACATATATCAGGGGATACTCAGAGTGTCCTACTGTATTTAAATATCACATGGTTAAATATGGTTTTTCACCCTTGCTTTCTGTAGTAAGGAAAATTAGAATTTAAGATGTACTACACTCAGTTATGGGGATGGGAATTTTTTTGTGAAACACACATAATGACCTTTATTATCCTCTGTGCTATTTTTCTTTTTGTTCCCTTCACTATTCAAAGAAACAGCAGAAATGTAAGACAAAGTTTAGTCAAATTGGAATGTAATTAATTTATACAGAAACTGGTGGGCTAATGCTATTAGCCCAGGAGAAGTTACGGTCTTAATGACATTATATGATGCTGATATGGGCTTTGGATGTGCAATGGTTTACAAAACTGCTTCTACTAACTTGAGCATATACATTTTCCAAGGAAAAGTCCATATTTTCCAAATAAAAAAATGTTGAGTGGAAGGACATGCTGGAATCGGAGAAAAAAGCTGGGGTGTGGGAAATGGTAACTCACAGAGCAATTGAGTAATGCTGGTTGGTCCCTGTCCCATTCCCCACTGACCTTTCAGTAAATGAACCCTGGGATGACTCACCCTGCAGTCCCACCTCAGCACCTTGTCTGCCCTCCCTCCCTTTGTGGCTGCAGAGGGGTTGCAATGGCAGTCACCTTCATTTGGCTCATTCATAACAGCATTTTGGCATTTGGTTTTGTTGTTTTTGTGGTTTTTTTTTTCCATCTCCTATGCAAAACCATCTCTTCCCTTTCCTTGGGTTAAGGTAGAATTCAGAGTATTGCGATGTAAAATTCCACCCTTTCAGAAAGAAGCTCATTCTTACTTCTGTTCTTCTCTGAGGTTCATCTTAATGCATTTTTTTGAAGTTTGTTCAAATGAGTTTTGACTTCTCAACTACCATTCTGTCAATTATTTGATGCCAGTTTACCATGATGCATGTACCACCAAGGAAAAACTGCTCAGTGTGAGACAACACATAATTTGTCATCTTTTTCTTGTATGCCAAAGGACAGTAACCAGTGATGATGACAGGAATATTAATATCTGTTGATCCTGAAGGAAAGTATTATTGTTGCTTCACTTGCTAAATTCCCAGAAATGAAGTTCCCAAAGACATTGGAATCAGATTTTAAGCTACAGTCACAATTTTATTGCACCAGTTTATTGCCGAACCTTGTGTAATAACAGGATGGACTTGATTACACTTAGAGCAGTAGCACTTGAAACTACAGAACTGGCAAGAAAATTCATGCCTGTTCTCTGGACTACCCAGGGTCCAGCAAACTTGAAAAGGAGTCAGCAAATCATCGAGACATTGCACTGAGCCATTGGGGAGCCAGGCAAGCCTTGCGGCACTGAGTCAGCGTGTCATTTCAGGAGTCTGTATGTCCTCAAATGCAATTCAGTTTTATGTACTCTCTCCTGATTTTTTTTCCTGCCTTCCCCCTATGCTTTCCATGTTTTCCTGGCTCTATGTTCACCTTTTAGCTCTTGAAGAGAAGGGGGAATAATCCATTTACTTAGTATGAAGTGTGTGTTAGGCAGAGTCAGAGGTAAAAATTGCCATCTCTGGAGATGCCACAAGTCTGATATCATGGAGTTGTTCCAGGTATCTGTGTTAAAAATTCCCACTGAATATAAAAATACACCATGGGTACCCAGATGCTCGCTCGCCTTAAGCATTTCTGATTAACCTTAATTTATAACATCCTTTGACAAAAATTTGCATTATCTAATTTTTGTAATATAGTTATTCCCCTGTTTATTAAACATTGACAGTTGTCTTTATATTAATTAAATTAAGTGAATGGTTGACAAATTGTTAGGAATAGAGGTATTCAGTATAAAATTAACTTGGACTGGCTGTTTCCTGGAGCTGGCAAGAGGAGCCTAATAAAAACTGGGTGCTTAAGAATGTAGTATTAGAATAATGGAATAAGAATAAAAACCTGTGTTTCAGTTATAAAATCTGGAAAACAATGCAAACCTTGAATAATTCCCAGCACTATTATCTACAGTACTATACTATAGTAGCTACAGTAGTATAGTACACGAATTGTACTTTATTTGATATAAACTTGTGGATATATATGAATTTTTAGTAGAGAGTAAATATATATCTTAATCTGATAGATTTTACTATATGATGGGATTACTTTTCACAAACTTCTATTATACTTTAGTAATTATAAAACTTATATGGAAGGCTAGAACGTGAACTAGGCAGTTTACTTAGGTAGCAATGTAATGCTGCTTAACATTATTTTCTCACTCACAACTTACAGATATTTGAAAAACCTGAACAAAAGCAAAAGTAGGAAAACAATACACGTGGAAGAAGAGGGACCACCTGGAAAAAAAATGATGGAGAGAAAGTGGAAGATGACTTTTTGTTTAAATCAAGTCACTGACAAGGAAATACATGCCCCAGCTTGAAATCCTAGCTCTTAAGGAAACCTATGGCAGTTCCATCACCATTTTTCAAAAGAACCAGATTTCATCCATAGAAATTGTTTCTCTATATCAAGAATCCATTTCTAGTATTGACCAGGCTACTGCACAGATGCAGTGTTTCTCGGTGTCTGATGTTGTCTTTACTCGCTTTGACTTCTGTAGCTTTACTGACAGTGGCAAATAGGTTATAAGAAATTAGATGTTATTAATTCTTAATTAACATGGAAAAATGTTGCTTTTAAAGTGCAAACCAGGATTTTTACTTTATATGTGCAAAGGGATGTAGCAAATGGGGCTATTTTATTGCTCTTAGAATTATGAAGCAGAAAAAAAAAGTATTAAAGGTTATTTGCTCTTTAAGTCAAAAGTGGATAAAATAATAGTAGTGGGCATAACATACACTACAGAAAAAAATAAGGTTAGATAAGAAGAAAAGCTTTAAGAAGTACTGGTAAATAAAGTTGATAAGAGATTGCCTGGGCAAAGTGGGAGTTCTTTATTGTTGGAAATCTTTAAGAGTAAATTTGGCAAACAACTCAGGGAAATGATTTAGGACACGGACTATCAGGGACTATGGTTTCTTGAGGCTCCTGTCAGATTCCTTTTTTTTTTTTTTTTTTTCTTTCCCTGCTCATGATTCGTTGTCTTCCATGCCCTCAGCTTGTCTTAAGCTATCATTTTTAGGAATTAACAGTAACGGATGCCTTTTCATTGACTTTCACTAATCATTTTAATAATTATCAGAAATGTATTTTTCAAACTGACTTTTTTTCTGTAACCCTTAGGAATCTACGTAGTCTGCCATCTGACACATGCAGCCACGTTCATCTGCCCAGTCACGTTCAGCATTTGATCATTGGTTTTGCCTGTTGTTGGACCGACACTGATGTGTTCTAGACTGAAATTCTATGATTGGTTACATTTGTTTTGTAGACTTTTCTATAGAGGAGACAGAGTACAGCTGCTCAGGTAGCACATCTGACTGGGTCAGCTGAAAGCCTTCTCCAGCGCTACTGAAAAGCCACTTTAGAAAGTAGCTGTAACTCTTAGAAGTTACCCCAAGTTAGGGATGAAGTTACTCTCACTACGTCTGCAGCTGAATCTAAATAAATAACCACATTCACTTTCCAGCATTGTCGTGTTATTTGAATGTGTGTTTAAGCTGCTTGTGAATCTACAAACATCCTTGGAGTCACTCCAGAGTCTGTGGTCCATGTACCTGTGAGTTCTGTATCCAGTAAATAAATTTATGACAAAAATGGGGGATCTCCATAGTAATCACATAAATCAACTTTTGTGGTTCTCTAATTTTTGGCCTTTGACATTGTTTGTTCTGTGCCTGTTGAACTTGATCTTTTAAAATTGTTTTTTCAAAGTACAAACTTAACAGAAAACTTTGAATTCTCACAGGTTGATGGCAAGTAGTTGGGATGATTCAGGCACAGCATAATTTAAAATTTTCTCCCTCCTTCAGGATTAATCTTTTTATTAATCTCAATCCAGAAGAGTAGCTTGTATTTTCTGCTCTGTAAAAATTCTGTACAAAGCTGCTGTAGAAGTCACAGTGCCCTTCTCACATATGTAGGAACTTTCCATTATTTTACTCTCCCGTGTTTTTGGACACAAGGCTCCAGCCCACCATCACTGACTTTTTGTCCCAGGAAAACTGTGTGATCTTTTGTAAATGAGCATTATTTCTTACAAATTCAAACCCTGGCTCTTAAAAAGTTTTTGAGTACTTTCCACTTCTACCAGATGTTCCACCCATGTTTTATGGGAACAGATGAAATCATTTAAGGATGTGAGGGTGTTTTTTGATGATCAGAACTTGGGTTATACTCTTCACAAATATCTGAAATGTCTCTGGTGTATTCAAGAGTCTAAAAGGAATTCTGCACCACTGGAGCAATCCATAGGTTATCATAACAGCTGTTCTTATTTCCCCCTCCATCTCTGAATGATAATTCAACTTGAAGGATATCCACATATCGGATGAATTGAAACTGTGAATATATTCTGCTCCTTACCTTTTTTTTTCCGAAGTGTCTCTTGTATAAGGTGGGTGATTTTGGCCTGTGTGTGAACGAAGATTTTGTAAACAGAAATCTTTGTCCCTTCATGTCTCTGTCAGATATTTGACACAAGTGTGGAAGATCATGCTGATTGTTGCTTCAAGCCATCCTCTAGCATGAAATGTAGTTTCTTATTAACTACTATGTGATATGCTAGAAAATCCAATGGGACCAGGGCTGTGGCATCCCAGCAATATTCCATGAATTATGCTTCACTGTTGTTCCTTGTCATATGTACTCAGCTCTTCATTATACTTGGAGAAAACAAGGTACAAATTAATTGCTCTATTCACTTTCTTTCATTGCTTTCTATAGACATTTCTGTTTGGTCTGTTCCTGGATTTTTTGATTCTTGGGTTGTTCCGCTGCTTTTGAGTTCTGTCTTTCCAAGAACCTCCGAACCAGCAGTCCCATTGTACACTCTCCCCATGACTGGCTTTTTCTTTAGCTGCACTTTCTTCTAGTCATTCCCTTATCTAGGAGGTCAATCCTTCATCTGACTTGAATCAAAGTTCTGCCAAACAGCAGCCCAGTCTCAAACAGTGGTTCTTAACGTTACGGATGTAACGGATGATAATTTATTAGCTTTCTCACTCTGAGCAATGGCTCAGAATAGAGATAAGCACCTCCTTGTCACCCTGCAGGCAAGGCCATTGCTTCGGGAGGTCACAGCTCTTCCTGCTAGCATTGAGTGCCCAAATATTATCCAGAAACCACCTTATTCTATTAGTGCCCTGGGGAGTCTCAGAACTTGGGTCAAATCCCTTACCAAAACACCTTGATTAGAAATGCTAATACCATAACAGCACAGAACAATTTAATGTGAAAGGAAGTATGCAAAGTAGGATGCATTTCTCTTCCCTGCAGTGGCAGAGGATTAGTATTAAGCACAATTTCTTCAGCCTAACCACCCAAGCACTGCTTTTGTGCAGGTCAGTAATCAGTCCAACAGCTCTGTCACTTCCCAGCCGTGGCTGGCTGCAGGAAACCCATAAGCTCTGGGGTTGCCCAGGTCCTTCCAAAAACTGACAGCAGCCCTCCATTAACACTAGACTCTTCTCCTGTAAGGTGGCACTCCTCAGCATAGGTTGTTCTACCATCTAAGCCCTCTGAGGTCTACTTCATCTGCAAGTACTGTGTGGCTTGGAGCCAGCTAAGAAAATAATTTTCTCATTCATCTGGCCAGTGACATTTTTATGAGATTTCTGCACCTTGAAGTCCTTCAGTACTTTCCAATTACATTGACAATCCCTCCTGTTTTGCCTCTGGAAAAAAAAAAAATTCTTTTATGAAGTTTCCATGACAGTTTCTGTTCATTGCTTGCAACTCCTGTTCACTGTTTTATGCTGTCTCCTCTTTCTTCACCAGGAACCATTTACAAAATGACTTTTCACTCAGGCTTCGGAGTCCATCTCTTGAGCAGACTGTTACAGGAACTGCCAAATAACCAACTGCCTTCTTGTTCATCCTGTCTTCTGCTTGCAGTAATGATGGCAAGGTAGGTGATTATACAGTCTTTCCATATTGAGAATATTCTATAAACTAAGATTAAAAAGGACTAATACTTAAATGCACTCCTTATATAAAGTACTTTCCAAATGCTGCTTCAATTCTTCTTTAATGTGCTAGATCAGAACCCCTAGGCTTACCTGACTTACCTGTTTGTTTCTTTCTTGTGCAGAAGTTACCAGCCATAACTATTGTGAATGGCAGGCCAGCATTTTGAGGCAACACTGAACTTTCTTCTTGCTCCCCTTTTATCCAAAGAAACCATAGTGAAACCACTGCTAAAATGAAGTACTTCTCTGTGGAGGTGCTTCCTAGAATGATTCTTAATATAATTTACAAGGTCAAAATCAGTTTTTGGGACCTGCATATTACTTCGCTGCTGTAAGTTAATGATCGCATCACAGAAAAAATCTTGGGAGTTAGCAGTGAAGATACATTGGAAACAATTTTTGCCCACAGCACATCTAAATTCAGTCCCGAGCTTCAGCTGATCAGTATGGATTATATTAATTCACAAGAGAAAAAAATGGATCATGGTGAGGTTTATAAGATGCCAGAGTTACAGGACAGCTATTGAATCTGGAAGTTCCCCAACCCCACAAACTAGAGTACTGGAGTCTGCTATGTGCAGCCTTCTATTGGTGCGAAATCCTACTTTTGTTCTTTTCTTTTTATTTTTTTTCCCCTCATGACAAATCAGAGTGATTTCATCTGGGAGAACTTTCTGCATGAGACAGCTATATGAAAACGATATATGTGGGACCAGATTCTGTATCCTGAGTCACGCTGAGTGTGGTACTCTGAAAAGGTCTGAGGGTAGAGATGAGCCTACTGAATTAATATAACACTACGCAGTGAAAAGAGGGGAACCTAGCTCTTATTTACTTTTTTGTGTGGGAACAGAAATCAGTAAGATTTCTGTAAAATCCTGCAAGTCCAAGGAGTTAATTTTTTCCCAAGTTCAAAAGTTTCTGTACATTTTAAATACTCTTGTCTTCTGTGTTAACCACTACAGTTACTGAAAATCAAATGTACTACCTCATTTTTGAAAGACCCATTTCATCCATAAGGGCTATTCACTTTATGTAACTTCATTACAGATTTGTATTATTAATGAAGGATAAAGACCTAATCTAAATGTTCTTACATGCATCTCGGAGAAGTGTCTCTCTCTTCAGTGTTTTACTATGTAAAGAGATAGGGCTTCTAAAGTGGACACCCAATGGAGGTGTTTGCATCGATTACCCTGAGTGCCAAGATTATAATGAAAAAACTCTGACGAGCTATCACTTTAACTATGACAACTTTCCAAACATCAAGCTTTTTTAAGCAATGGCTTAAATGACAGGGACTGTGGAAACTTCTGTTTTGCAAATCCTGGGCTCCAACTACTATTTTCCACTTGTTTATTTCTCATGCATTAGCTCTAGTTTCTCTTTTCCCAGCCCTAGTCCTTGCTCTCATCATGATAATGCAGAATTCACTCCAGAATCTGGGCTATGTCAATATGGTAAACCAAAGTGTGTTTATTGGAGAAGTGATGTAAAATACAAAAACGCTGGTATGCAATAAGGTTGTCAAACTTCTGTCCCTTAAAAAATAGCCTGATCTTGCAGAGTTGGTTTAAGATCATGGTGTGGTTGCTGACAGCAGAATTAAGTGTCTTGCTTTGCTTGTTTTCTATAGCATAAACTCTAAGTGGTGTTCTTACTACAGGTCCTATATTTACTGGGATTTCATATACAGCTTAAAGTTATATCTGTCTAAAATGCACTGGACCTCACCAACGCCAGGTGTGATCCTAGTGTCCAAATCTCTCACCAAATACTGCTGTTCACAGGCAAGCATATGTTTATCAGAACTATAAATATTTATTAGGCATCTGCTGAGGTTAAAAGAAGTATTGCTATTTACCAGGAGTGGGATTGGTCCCACGAAAATCATCTGTCATACACAGGTATAAATTGAGCTGGTCCAGCATCAACCCTTACCTCCGAGCTTACTGCTTGCTGGCTGGCTTCCCATTATTTATTGCCAACTTGTAGGGATGGCCAAAAGTAATCATCAGCACAGAATTTCACTGAAACTTCAAGCCAGACAAACTTGAAAACCAGAAATTATATTTGAAGCTAGCAGAAAATTTTCATAAGCTTAAACATATAAGTAATATCAGCCTAGTCTTCTGCAGCACATTGAAATATCCCTATTTTACGTGTGATCACTAGTAAAAAACACAGCAGTTTATGTAACTCTCTCAAATTACACTGTATTACATTGGAAATAACCTAAATAAATTTACTTTTTTTTTAACCATTACACAGGACAGTCGATGAATTTGAAAGATGCTGTTTCATGACCAGTCTTTCATGCCTCACCATGTCCTGCATTTGTCTCACACCAAAGGGCATGGGAGAGGGCCCTGCACTGCTGCTGCGAGGGAAGGAGAAGGGGAATTTGCGGCTGGTGAAGTGGGTCTTGGGAGAATTGACCTTCGTATGATTTCTACAATGATGAGTCATGCTACCTCCATAACTCATATCCTGGAAACACTATACACACACCGATACGCACACCATGTAATTCTTTTGAGTAAAGCTACTAGTGTGCAAGTCATTATAGAAGCAGACCTATGTAATAAAGAACTGTTTATTAATGTACATTTTATCTTTTCCAAACATTTCTCTTCAGTTAGGACAGCAAAGCTATAGTCCTGTTTATTCTGTCCTTTAAAACTTCACTGAGGAAAAAAATCGCAAAATTAAATTTTTCTTGAGTGAGGAAGAATAAGGGCTGCAGAATGTGATTCCTATTTCAGGAGGAGAAAAGTAGACATGTAAGAATAGGTTTTGAAAAGTATTTTTCTTAATCCCAGTCAGTAAATTTTGTTTGAATCTTCCATTTGGGTAATACAGATTTAGTTCAATGTAACTCCTGGAAGTTTCCACAAGGAAACAGTTTTCAACAACAGACTTGGCTAATGTAATTTGTTTGTAGAATAACCAGAAACTTCATTTGAAACCACAGAATCCTGAGACAAAGAAAGACATGGAGAGCTTTCACAGTGTGGGAGGAAGATGACAAAATTTCTGATGGCCTGTAGCAAGACGGGAATGTATCAGAGACCTCAAACGGACAAATTCGGACACAATTCATGCTTAGATTTCAGTCTGGATTTTAATTTAATTTCGCTTTCATATGGCCCCACAGAGCACTGTACCTTTTTTATGCTATTCTTATGTAGATTTTTTCCTCTTCATACTCAGCAACTAAGAAATAATAACAAATATTATTGATAAATAATCAGTCAAAAATTCCCCATTTTCATAACTTAGGACAAGGCTTACCTTTTTGCATATGTTAAAAAAAAAATTCGTTAGTGAAGCCTGGGCTGGATTTAAGTCATATGAAAGCTAATTGTGATTGAGACTGCTGCTTTATTACTCTTATTTTTCAGACTTCATTGTAGATTCTGTTGAAGGTAAAATTTATGCATATAGCATTATAATGTCTCTAAACTGAATCCCAGGAAGCAGATTTGTTAAACAGAGCATCATCAAAACTTGCAAATGATTCATGTTTAAGGGGTCACAATACATTGGCCTTGAATGGTAGAAAATTGTTCATGCTGTTAATAGAAATATTATATTTATATGAACAATGGCCCAGAGGTGATACATAATGAAAAATACTGATTCTGTTAGATTTAAGCCCTCTTAGAGCTGGCACTTGCTGTTATGTTCTCTGTTAATTAAAAGTTATCAATTTTTCTTCTTGAACTTTTTTAGCTAATATAGGCATTGTCTACTCTATGAGAGTTCATATGCAGAATCCCCTATACATCTCTCTTCTAGATGCTCTTCTTTTAAATAGGAAAAAAATACACAAAATGCACATATGTTCATCTTTAGGTAAATATAGACACATATTGAATGAATTCACTGAGAGCAATCAAACTGCATTGTAGCAAACCGAGATATACATTGCTTCATTGCTGAGCTGCTGTTTTCTGAACGTGTGGTCAGAGTGAGGATGGGAAACAAGGAATTGCTGTCAAAAATGTTCCTTTCAGATGTTCCCAAATAGTACCTTTCTGGAGTACGATTTAGAACAAAAAGCATCTTTTGATCCATTGCTGTATTTCGATAGCCAGACACCAGCAGGGTTGATTTTTTTTTTTCTTTCTTATCTGCAGTTCACTGGAAGGCGACAGTTCTTTCTGTCAGGAGTGGAGATGTTCGCCTGAACTTTGTCTCTGTGTATGAGCATGGAACAGACACTTACTGCCTTGCTTATTCACAAAAATCTGCTGCTGTTCCGTGATCCTGAAAAGAGGCTACATGTTAAAGCATGTCAAGGTTGTGTATGAACCCAGCTTTGTCTCCTGGCTGAATGAGCTATGCAAACACAAACTTGTGCATAGGCATGGGTATAAGGCAAGCCTGAAAGATCTGTGGGAAGCTGGCATCTCTTAGTAATGTGCACCTTGACTACAAAACAGATGAACTGGTCATGGGTACTGCTGTGCCCACAGTACAAATAGCCCACGATGTCTTGGAAAAGCACATTTAGCATCAAGAAGACAAGCCGGCCTCAGGTCCTGAAGACAGCAGTGGCAGAAGGGGTGAGGACCTCTGTTTGGGACTGCTGACACCCATAACCTGTACTGCTTTCTAATGTAGGTGTCTGCTATGTTTGGGGGAACACGTATATTATTCACAGAGAGCCAGTGAAGCTGCATTCCCCTTCCGACCTGCCTCAGATCCCTGTCATCCAGGTATCCAGTCCGATGAAAGATGCCACTTCCATGTTATTTAATTAATGTTTTTCTCCATATGCTTTCCTTCACAGGAGGACAGGCCCCATGTAGCACAGCTCTGCGGTTCCTCTAGGACCTTCGTGGATATGTCAGGGGAGACATGAGGAACATCACCTAGGTATAACCCGTGAGTAAACAACAATTAGGGAATGGCCCCAGAAGTCTTAAATACTGCTTTGCCTCTGCCAGGCTTGCCACACCTCTCGAGTGTGGGGGTTCTTGAAGTTTGTGTAAAGGCAGTGAAGGACACCAGCTCCTGGCTTTGGTAACACCTCTCCACATATGAAAGTCAGTTCACAAAGGCGAAGTGCTCCCACCAGCCTGTCTCCTGGACTCAGCAGTCACTGAGTCACCGACTTGCAAAAGCCCTCCTATCCCTTCATGTGGAAAAAGAAGTGCTGGAAGATGGGCAGGAATTTATTCAAGGTGTCCATCTGGGCATTGTCTTTGCAGCTGTAGGTTTAGATCTATTCCTCTGCCACAACATCTTGCAGTGTGCGTTGTCCAAAGGGGCAAGAGAGAAGGAGGCATTTGGTTAGCGGGTGCCAATAGTTTTGCATGGACAGAAAAAGGGCTTCTACACCTGAGCCCTGGGATGGGTGGTGCTACTGCAGAGGGGGATGAAAGGGCTGTGTGGTGACTCTGGAGGTTTGTGGAGCAGCTTCCCTTCAGAAAGTGTGAAGCCTCCTGTGCAACAGGGCTGCTGAGCTGCGTGGCCGAGTAATACCTGATCTTGCAGTAAGCTCCCCAAACCAAGGGCTTCTGAAATGAAAGGTGCATCACCACCAAGTTACTTCAAACTACTGCTCTGCCCCTCTTGTTTCAAAAGACTTTCTAATCCCAGATGCTGCCCGGGGTCAGGGCGCTCTTCCAGACCGGGGAAAGCCTGTACGACCCCTTACTGGCGACCGGGTGGGATGGCTGGAGCGCGTATTTTGGGGAGCGGGGGCGCAT
>NW_010132510.1:0-774 GCF_000699245.1 Pterocles gutturalis
GTCGGAGCCTGCCTTCCACAGGGGTCCCGGCCGCCCCCCAAAGAGAAGCGCTTCCAGCCCCCAGGACTCTCCCTGACCGTGCAAGAGGCCGCCCCGCCGGCAGCACTAGCAGGGCTGCAGCAAGCCTGGACTCAAGGAAAACACAATAAATTCCTGTTTCCTTGACACAGTCTCTGGTTGCTGCTTCCTGTCCCTTCTCCTGCTGCCTTTCCCTGCCCCTGTGAGCCACCACGGGTGGCACCAGCCTGCTTGGGGGCACTGCCGCGGGTCCCAGAGCTCCAGGGCCATGTCAGTGGCACCTGCTCCCATGGAAATCGCAGCAAGCCTGGACTCAAGGAAAACACAATAAATTCCTGTTTCCTTGACACAGTCTCTGGTTGCTGCTTCCTGTCCCTTCTCCTGCTGCCTTTCCCTGCCCCTGTGAGCCACCACGGGTGGCACCAGCCTGCTTGGGGGCACTGCCGCGGGTCCCAGAGCTCCAGGGCCATGTCAGTGGCACCTGCTCCCATGGAAATCCTGCTGCAGTCGCCCACCTGCAGCACAGCAAAAGCCGAGGGCAGAGCGGGCAGGAGAGGAAGCTGGTTTTGCTGCAGGTCCCATGTCCTCACCCTGCATTCCATCCCTCTCTCTGCCCAGCTACCAATGCTTCTGCTCTGCTCTGTTTTCTGTATGGTGCCTGACATTGGCCAGGGCACCCTCGCTTCGGGGAGGGCTGTCAAGGAGGCACAGACAACAGGCGGGGGCATTGGAGCCAGAGGCAAGCCTTGAGGGAAC
>NW_010132511.1:0-14232 GCF_000699245.1 Pterocles gutturalis
GGCAACCACCTCAGCCAGCTCCTTCAGGAGGTCTTGTTTCTATATTCAAATCAAACTTCCATGATAAGAGATAGTCTTAATTACTATAGCCGTTTGTGCAGTGAATCTGTAAACAATAGAATAATTTTCATGTCACATTAAGTCTGAAGCATTTTGAACACCTCTGTTAAATAAAATCCTTGTCAAGCAATGTCATTCTGGTCCCAGTTAAGCAGAAGAAAACCCATCTTTTACGTTCCTTGGGTTTTTTTCATCTCTTATTTGTAAGAGAACTCTCATCTGAGGTTCATATTCGTGTGTCTGCTGCCTTATTTTTGACAGTCATAACTGACAATGAGCTCAGGCTCATCTTAGTTCTTGAAATTGACAGTGCAACTACTTAGAGGTCACTAGTTTATTTAATTATTGTTATATATGACAGCAAACTGTGATTTACATTTCAACCCAATTTTTCCTTATTTTTTTTCTTAAGTCTGTGTATGTTGCTTTTTTTTCCACAACTATATGTAGTGAGTATTAGCAAGTACCTAACACTGGAGAAACAATGAAACCTGTGAAGTTAACTTTTTACCCAGTATGTTTTAGTGGAAATGATGCATTCTTGAGCGCTACATGTCCTTCATGGTAGGTGCTGTTTTGAAGGCACAATTCATGTTAGCCTATTCTTCTTTCTG
This sequence comes from Pterocles gutturalis, assembly GCF_000699245.1. NCBI lineage: Eukaryota > Metazoa > Chordata > Aves > Pterocliformes > Pteroclidae > Pterocles > Pterocles gutturalis. Next base: position 675 of record NW_010132511.1, read on the forward strand.
TGTGTGATCTAGAAACATCAGTGTTTGTACTTCTGGTAGAGAAAACTTTTGTTAGGCTTTGTGAAGTTTTGCTCAATAGACAAGTTTCCTCTGCAGAAAACTTGGAATATCTGTAGGCGCTGTTATGAAATGAAAACATTTAATAGGATTTCTATTAAAAAAAACGAAACGTAGTTCTCAGTTGTTCCTATTTTAAGACCAAAGCTTCCCTTCAATATTGACTTCATAGGTCAAGTAAAATTGCTGCTTATTTTAACAGAAATAATTCCTCTGAAACCATCTGCCCTGTTTATAATAGAGGGGTTTTTTTACTAGAGCAGAGTTCAAAGAAACTGTGACTATAAGAGTCAGTTTTACATGTGTGGAAAAAAAATATCCAGACAAAGAAACTTAATTTACTAATTTTTCTTTGTTTATTTGGATCCATTTCTGTATTGCCATAGTTGGATACAAATACCGTCTCTCACAGAGATGGCCCTAAAGAATTTACATTGAAAAATATCTAGGAATAAGATGAATTTTGATGCAAAGTTTTTAGAATATTTTTCAAGTGATCTCCCTCTTTTGTAATTTAATGTTGGAGTGGAGAAACGATTCAAGTCAGAAGGGATGACAGCCACTGAGAAGAGTTTTGTATGAAAAATTACAAACTTCCCGCCCCCGCTCCAGATCTTTTTGAACAAAGTTAATAAAATCAACCTTCATAATAAAGACTGACATAAAGAGAGGTATAAAACACTCAAATATTTATTAATTTATTTTTAAATGCCAAATGCTGCAAAATGGATGCAAGCTCTGTTAAGAATGGAAGAGGCTACTTCAAATTAGTCACAAATACATATGTGAAAATATTGGTATAGACAGAAAAAAAATTATTAACTTGCCCTTAGTATAAGCCAAAAATGCACTGTCAACCTTGTCACTACCCATATTTAGAAAAGGAGGGGAAGAATTGTAATTCTAAAGAAAATGTCTGTGTCTATTTTATTATTCCTCTTATAAAGTCTTGTGAGATTTCTCTTGTCAGCTGCTGTAAGGTGACATGCATATCCTCCATTCTGTGTCTTATCATAAAGAATTATATGTGAACATAATATAGATGAAAGAGAACCAAAGCTTTTTAAGAGTAAAAATTTTAGATGCTACCTTGAGACAAGGTGGACCTTATAATGGGGCTTATTCTCCAGAGGTTTGGAGACTTCATTCTCAAAGTGAGACCCTTCGAAGATGTCAAATTAGGCACTCAAAAAAGCTAATTCCTTTTGTAAATATCTTGCCAGTGTTCATTGGTACTATTTGAATAAGACTGCTTCTCTCAAGGGAGGCAAGGACATTTTCTGCAAGATAAGAACTGAGGCAAAGATGTGACATTTGAAAGCAGTGACACTGTATATCCCATAATTGCATGTACAGTAAATGTCAGCTTCATAATCGTCTAGCTAGGTAACCAGACATCCAAAAGCTATGGCAGGCAAGTTATATATTCAAAGCAGTCTTCTGAATATGCATCAGTGGACAATCTTAAACAAGTGAAGGGAGCTGTAAATTACCAACCGTTTACCCATATTTGTATTTTCAACGTTTAGTCACGCAAAACTTCTTATTCAAGCACAATTACTGAGTTGATCTGTATAGCAAAGAAGTTGTCACTTCTCAGAGTACTTTTGAAGTCTCTTCCAGGTTTGTTAAGATTTTAGGTATAAATTTACCAGACTCTTTCACTTCCGTTTTCTGAATGTTAAGAACAAGTAGTATCTAAACTCCTGCCTCTTTCTTTGAAGGCTTTTAGAACTCTGATCCAACTAGAATAAATTGACTGAACAACAGCCATAATGCTCTATATATTGTTTTACATATATATGCATACATATATCTTCTTAAGGGGGTTATCTTCTTCCTTTGGGAGAATTTAGTTTCATTTTTTTCCCAAGTGGTTGTTGCAACAGAGCAAAAATGTACAGTGTAAAAGAAGTACTGGAGTTGTTTCTGCCTGATTTTATTCATTATCAGCCAGTGCTCTGCAAAGGTGCAAATAAAGGACATTAAATAGATGCAGGGAAAACAAGGCTGTCCTGCAGCTTCTTCCCTTTATTGGGGTAGGAACACTTGGAAGCTTTACTTTCACATTTTGGAACACTCTAAAGGGAAATTGGCATTTAAATTGAACCAGAACTGGTGGTTGTGTCTGTAAGTTGCTTGATAAATGCAGTATCATCTTTGTTTCATTCCAAAAATAAATGTCTTGTATATTTCTGTCATAGGTGCCTAAAGCAAAATCTACATCAATCACCCAGCAAAATAAGCAGAAACCTCAAGAGATTTTTTCTTGGTGGTGCAAGCTTAGAGATCATGAGTGATAAAGGAAGGAAGTATAAGGGGCAAATGCAGCTTTCACATGAGAGGCATAAAGAAAGATGAAAGCCAGATTTACACTGAATAATCTGGAGTAGTATGAAGTAGTTGGACCGTACCTCCTCTTTTCTTATGTTGATGTAGCTTACAAATACAAGATGAAAAGCTATAGTTTAAGTCATTTCAGGAAAGAATATTTGGATTTTGGAGGATATTGGGCTAGTCAATAATCTATTAACTTTCAGCATACACTGTAAAGTACTTTGACCCTTGTTCTTGGCACGGTAATGTTTTTTAAAAAAAAACCTTTTTAAAGCAACATCTTTTTAACCGAACAGAAAAATTACTTGAAGTCCATGCAATTTCCTAGCAGATTTTACTTTCTCAAGATTTGCAAAAGCCAGGATTGCTAATATATATTCTTCCTTTGACTAGAACAATGCCTTGTTAGTAGCATGTTTTTTCTATTGCATTATTTTGTCATAATATCTTAAAAATAAGACTTTTTTGTAATGGTGAGGTTTTTTTTATTTTATCAGGAGAAAGAGTTTTTCTCATGCTTTATTGTCTTATGATATTTCTCTAACTCCGTATAGAGGAATAAAAGAAAAACTGTTATCTGACCCTACAAGTTTGACCATATTTGCCTCAGGTTGTCAAAAAAAAATAAAACCTGAGGTTTAGAAAGCTAAGAGTGAATTTACTCTACATTGTATTCAAACTCGTGATCCTTGATTTTCTTTCTCCTTGTGGCATAGCAAAATGATAAAATAAGAAATTGCCAAGATAATATCAAGAATACTTGGTGTCATAAACAGGTAAATGGAATGAAATTTCAGCAGATTTTCAGCATGGGCAAATAGTTATTCCAGGGTTTTTTTCCTTTTATCTGTTTTCTTAGTATTTAAGCCTGTTTCTTTGTATTTGAAAAAAGATGAGCGTGCATGGTTACAGTACAGTGCACATACAGATACTTGAACTAGCTCTGAACAGACTATTTTGTCAGGATAGCTTTTAGGCAAGGAAGAAATTTTGGTATCACAACCTAGTTTTGGGGTTTCAAAACAAATTTGGGAATATGTGTACCACACCTAATGGAGCCATGCATTTTCACAAGCTATGTCCAAGAATTTTAACAAGCCTCGAACTGTAGAAAAGTAGGTTGCACTGCCATAAAGAAACCTATGAAAAGAAAGTTAATTTCTGTTTCTAGAAATCTGAATTAACTAATTCAGTAGGTTATATATTTTTATATCTAGAAGCACTTTGTCACTCTGGTTCTTTCCTCCTATTTGGGAACCCATGCGGGCTAGAAAGACAGCATTTTCTGATAATTGCTTTTCATAAACAGAAACAGGGAAACCATTTTAAATAATCTGAAAACAGGATATGCTTCCCATTTTGCTTGATTTACAGACAGTTCTTTTTTTTTAATTTAAAATATGAGATGAATTTCTACTTCAACAAAAAATAAGTTGTAGTAGTGGGAAATGGAGAAGACTGTATTAGTATTAGAGTTGTTTATTGCATGGAGTGGAATTAAATCACCACTGTTTTGGTATAAACATTGTGGATAAAAGAGGTTAATAGAACCACAGGTAAACTATTTGTTGACAAATGCCTGTCTAATGTGACACAAGTTGATAGGCTGGTATTTTAATGGTTAGAGCTTCCAGGTCATGGTATGCGTTTTACTTCAGTCACTGGATTTTTGTGCCTTCCTTATTCCATATGAATGTTGAATCACTAGACTTGGTAACATTAATTATTTATAGTACAACTCTGTGAGCAGAGGGGCTAATGAACAGAAGGGAACTTTCCAGGGACATGGAAAACATGGTTTAAATCATTTCCCTGAGGGATTAATGGAATGTGGATGAACCAGGGTTAAATGCAGCTGAGTGAGAGTTTTCATTATCCAGGTTGACGTTGACTTTGACACTGGTCTTTTGGTTTAGTAACTGAATGTGTTAGCAGCAGAAGAAATTAGTATCAGAATTGTGTATCTTAACTGAGAGGCAGTGGTTTGAGGTACTACAGATGTGTACGAGCCAGAGAAATAAGTCTTCAAGGTGGAGACTGATGGGCTACATTGATCTTCCAGTTGCTTTCTCTAGCCTCTGGAGAAGGGATCAGAATATATGTTCTATTATATAAAGGCTTCTATTGTTTTTATAGCTTTGTGTAAAGTTGTGGTTTTGTTTGATTTTTATTGTAGTCATAATTACATTTGGTGATTTTTTTTTAATGTTTCCTTAGTTTTAAAAGTAGAGATTCCTCCTCAAATACTTTATTTCAGTTCCTTGACAAAATTACTTTTTCTTGCCATAGGAACTGTCACTTGAGAAATTTATCTGAGGACCTATTCTTATTTCAGTGGGTGCATTTTATTTCTGTATTACCAGAGCAGGGAAACATAATATATATTTTCTCTTCCTGTGTTCTAAAATATAAATGTTTTTGTTGATCCATCTTTTTTGTGAGAAAGTAAACTTTATGATGTCTAATCTTTCACTCCACCATCATTAGCTGGAGCACTGGGTGGGTCAGTCGAGGGATTCCAAACCTGCTGATAAACCCGTAGGAACATGATGCCAAATCAGGCAGTTAGGCTGATGGAGGAGTTGGGGAGGAATCTTACATTTTGGTCAGTGTTTAAAAAGTGAGATGAGATTAAATGAGACCTACATCAAAAGAAATGCTAGAAGCTTTCCTCTGGTCTTAAATCATTCTGGGGCGGAGGGGGTTTGTTGGTTTTGGTTTTGGGTTGTTTGGCATTTTTTTTCCCAGTTTACATTGTTTGGTTCTTAAGCTGAGATCCATAGGGTCTGCTGTACAGGTGTACCAAACATCTACAACTGCAGTGAAAACAGTAAGATCAAAACACTAAACACATCAAGTGCTTTATAATGTTAATTACACTGGGATATCGGGTATTAAACATTTTTAACTGATCTCCCAAAATTAATGTATGTTTTTAATCTCTTGAAGAGGAGGAATACCTCATAAATATAGATACATCATTTAGGGAGCTTAGGTTCCTTATGCTGGCTAGAAAGAGGGATATACCCATCTTACACAGGAGTTGGCTTATATAAATTGTTAATAGTCAATGAGTTCAGGCCTCTAATTTAAAGTGCTTGAGGCTGAGAGACCTGAAGAGGTTTCTCCATGTTTTAATTCTCTGTCTATAATAAAGTTAATAAAACATGGCACAGCACACTCACTACTGAAGATAATAGCGTGAATAGCTGCTCTTTAGGTTAGTATGTTCTGCTGTATGCAATGAATGATACTAGTTCTTGGGGAAGGCAGGGAATAATCACTCTCTTATGGTGCGTATATATAAACATTTGCATTAAATTTGGCTAACTGACTTTCTCATGCTTCCAAATTCTAGTACTTTGATACTCGGCTTTTTCCTTTTACTATAGAGCGTGTAATGAGTATTAAACTGCTAGCTGCAATTATAATATTTTGGAGTGTACTAGTGTTTCATCAGACTAGATGGATTAAAAGTAAATAAATCAGTAACGTGGCTTTAAGTTATGTATCCATCCTGGTATGAAAGGTACGTTCATAATTGCAGCAGAAAGAGTAAATCAGGATTGATGTGTGAATAGTTGCAAACTATTCTGTCTGTTCAGCACAGAATAAAAGTACTTTGCTATCAGGTAATCCCTAGTTTTATAATTGTACTGTAGATGGTAGTCTTCCCCTTTCCCTAAGAAATACAAAATCGTTTTAATTCTATGTGATCCATCATCAGGCAACTACTCAAAAAAGTAACATTCTTAAATGCTCTCAAATGTCCAGTAGCAAAAATAAATGAAGGGCAGAGTGCATTAAGGGATTTCCAGTTGTGTCTCACAGGGCAGAGAAAACTGCTGTGAGAGAGCTCCTGGGATAGCTCCTACCCTTGCTGCCTTTAGCAATAGCTTCCTGACTAATCAGTCTCCAGGCTTACCCCGGTGCTTTAAGTCTGTTCTTTCTCTGTTGCCAGCCACTGACTGAAAACAGGACACAGCCAATTACTCTCTGCTGAGTTTACCCCGTCTCTGTTTATCCACCTAACAGCAGTTTCTCTGAGATCATTTTATTGAAAACTTGTTATGTAGTGAGATCTCCTATTATAAAATGCCAAGTTTGTTTCAGTGGGGTCAAAAATATATGAAACTTACAGTCTAAGTTTAGATATTATATTATTTGGAATAGTTGCTTCCTATGGGACAGAAAGCAAAGCATGCTGAAGTAGAATTATTTTCGTCCTTTTCCACATTCCAATGACAATCAATTAAAAAAAGGTTTGTCTTCCTTATTAAAAGTTTAAAAATAAGTTGTTCTTGACTGTGTCTTTAATAGAGGATACAACTAACTATATCCTAATTTATTATTTTGGGGTCTGATTGTCCTTTATGGATCTTTTTTTCTTCCTTTCTAGTTATTTCTGAAGCCGTATGAGTGATACCTAAAGATAGTTTTTCTTGTTCCCAGCCACATCTTGTTGCTTCCTTATTCTAAACCCATCTTTCTTACTTATCTGTTGGTGCTATAGTACATTAGAACATTCAACAGTACCACTTAGCTGTAGTATATAAAACATTTTATTCCTGCTTCAGTCTTAACTGCAGATTTAGCCTAATAAAAAGGGCATTTTTGACCTCTACCAATAAACTATAAAATGCACTGTGGCCTAAATGAGAATATTACTTATTATAGAAATCTTCTCCACTCAGATTAGTCACAAAGCTTTGGTGAAATTGTGCATGTTGAAGGAACTAAGCAACAAAAGGGGCGCAAAGGGAACTACAGCTAATCTTTTCTGGGAAGGCTATAGTAGCACAAAATACAATGCAGTTTTGATTCTTATTTTCTAATAACTGAAAGTACAAAGGGGTGCAGTAAGAAATTATGTTTTAGCTTGCTTAAGAGAAACCTAAATTAGAGGAAGGTCAGCGATAACTTAATGTACTGTCCAAACTTTGTAAAATGTTTTTAAATTAAATAGCCATACTGTTTATGTCCTTTTAAAGATCTGGGTGGAAGGTGGCAGGGTGGGGTTTAAACATCATATACTCAGATCTCCCATCGAAAACCACGTGTCATTTAGAATCTGGATTTGCTCAGAAATTGTTATAAGATGCACTTTAAGAAATGCTAGCTCTGGTGTTGCACCATACAGTTCAGCAATGTTTTCTTCATCTGTGCTTTTACAATGCTAGTACATTGAATAGTTGCAGGGTATTTTCTCCTTTACTTATCACTTCTCTGCTTTTAATTTAGCCTATTTGAAGAAAAAAAAAAAAAAAAAAAATCCCACAAAACCAAAACCCAGGAGTTACTTCTTATTTTTAGTTTGCAAATCTTTATTCCCTTAGCCTGCATTGACATAGTGAAAGTTATTTAAACGTTTGCAATAAGTAATACATTTCTGCAAGTGATAAGAAAACTTATTTGGTCAAGAGCAGTTTTTAACAAGAATACTGACTGCATTTTATATGGAAATAAAGCTTGACTAAAATTAATCTTCCTAGGCCTAGTTTTTTAGAAGCTAAACTGAACAAGTTAGGGAGAACAATAGGAAAATATGAGAAATTGGAAAGCTCTTTTTTAGCTGCCAATGAGTATGCTAGTAAAGGGCACACTCCACTGCCTTATATTCTTGGCTTTAGTTTAGGTTTCAGCCTTAATTTTTTTTTTTTTTTAGTTATTAGCGTGGAATTCTCTTGACATCAAATTGTCCACCTTCAAAACTCAAATTGAGTGCAGTAAAATTCTATAATCTGTTAGTTTTCTTGGAATATGATGAGTGTGCTAGTGGAGGAGTCCACTTCAAGGTGCCTTTTATTCAGAAAACACTGCAGCATTACTATCCTAAACAATATTTTCAGATTTTGGAGCTAATGGTGTACTTGATACACTTTCATGAGATATACTGTCAAGAACTAGAAAAACTAAAAAAATATATTGCCCTTGACTTGTTTTGTTCTGTTGAAGTGCAGTGCTTCTCTGTAGCGTCAACTTCTGTTGCATCTCTTGGGGATAAAAAGAGTTTGGTGGTTCTCATACCACATAATGTTAAAAATGTCATAATTGGTTTTTCAAGTCCTTTTAACATTTTCTTGTTTGGTGTATCCAAAAAAAATAGAGTTGAGCTTTGAACCTATGCCATTTTCAGCACATATTGAAATACTATCTCGTTTTAATGAAAGTAGCATATACTTTAACAGATGTTTTACCCATCACTTTTGAGAGTTTCGTATCTTTGAGGTATATGAGCCAAATATTGCAGTGTTGGATTTAATATTAGTTCTTATACTTGTGTAGAAGTGGTGTGTGGATGTGAACAAATTCATGCAAAGAAAGTTGAAATATCTTTCAATTTACTCAGTAAATCAGTCCAGGCTTATTAAGTCAACCTAAGAATAGAACTTCTATCAGTTAAACTTTCCTCTGGGATTTATGATTGGAGTGCATATAATACCTCATTACTGATCAATGCAGCAGAGATGTTCTGTTGTAATTTGTATTCGCAGAAAGTATCTGTACTAGTTTTCATTTTTTGTAAATAAAATTCCATTAATTATTAACCAAAAATTGAGTGAACCTTGAAACTCATTGGATCACAGTACAGCAATTAAACAGAAGCCGTGATTTTTCTGGGATACTCTTTCCTTCAAAGTTAGGTTTCCAATTAATATTACTTATTTCTTTCTTGTTGATGGATTACATATTCAGCAGTTTAAGGAAACAAGAAATATGATGCTCTAACCAGTATTATTTGTCAAACTAATTTAAAGCTTAAAGCAAGTTAATAAGACCCAAAAGCAGCAACAACATAATATATAAATTATCCAAGTGCCATCACCAGCATTTATGATAAAAATTTGAATATTTGTTTATAAAAATCAGAGTTTACTTAAGAGTTTGATTCTGTTCCAACAGAGATAATTATAAATAGAACTTGGGGCAGGGGGGCCATTAGTTTAAAGAAAAAATGTTTATATTTTTTTGCTTGTTTGTTTTCAGAAATTGATTGGTTTGTGCCCATTACTTTTGAATATGAAAGGAAATAGGGAAATAAATTATTTCACAGAAACAATGGTGCTAGAAATGAGGTTGTGTTTTATCTTCTGATAGTCACTTTTTTTAATCTACTCTGGTAATAGCCATTCTCTACATCTTAAGAAAAGCAGAAATAAAAAAGCAGTTTTTTGCAGAAACAAATCAGTAAAGTATCTTCATTTTTACCCTTTTTCTGCATATAGGAAGCTGTCAGAAAATGTGGCAGCTGACATGACAGACAAACGGACTCTTGAAGACTTCAAGCATTCTAGTTTCTTGTGGGGAGTATTTAATTACTAACCGGTTCACTGGCCCAGCTGCATTATCATGAGTCAGCTGAAGGACCATTTATAGCCATTATTCAGAGTGGAGTTTGCATTTGATAAATTCATAAGCCTTATCAAAAAGTAGTAAGTCTAGGATGTTTTAAAAGGCGTAAAAACGCACAGCAGCTTCCTGACTTGAATGTGTGGCCCAACAGGAAAAAACAGCATGAAGTTCTCTGTTTTGTTTGGGTTAAAAGTTTTGAAGAGTGCTTCTGAAACACTTTATTTACGTGTTTTATTTTCTGGTACAATATTTTCAGTTAATTCAAATTCAGCTCAAATTAACAACTCCATGTGCTTCAGGTAATTAAATTACAGTCTTCTCTTATCTTGGCTCACCATGCAGACTGTTGCCCACCCCTATAGCTCTTTACTCTATTGCTATAGCAGCTCCATTATTTAGGAATAATTTTTTTTTTCTCCCCGTCAGTTGTTGTGAAAGGAATGTAAACCACCTGTGAAAAAAAATCAGCATGTTTGGACGGACTTCTTGCATTTCATTGTCTGGCTGTATTCCAGGTGGTTTTATGGCTGTGTAAGGAAAGGAGTAAGGAAGGTATTTCGGCTCTTCCTGCTTATTAAAATTGACCTGGATGTACTGTGGGCTGGGAGGGAAGGAAAAAAAGGATGAAGAAAACCAGATTCTTATGAATTAAGGTGAGAAATAAAGGGGGGGGGGGGGGGGAAGCACAGGTGAAGGATTGTATTAGAGTGAGCTGCCTGCCGTGTTGGGGAGCATCAGCCATGAGATGTCCTAGCGTTGTCCGGGCAACCCTTGCTGTCATGGTGACGGCGGCCGCAGGGCGAGGACGGATGGGGGCTGCAGATGCCAGCCGGGTGTTGGCGACACTCCAGACCTTTGCCTGGCAGAAAGTGTTCATTCCCGGCTGAAGAGAGGCCCAGCCGAAGGCTGATGCTGGATTTCAAAAGCTGTTGCACCTTCAGAAAAACTTTCCAGTTGTGGGTGTGTGTTTCTCTCGGTTGTCGAGGAGCAGTGATGCGCATGGCTTAAAAGGCAAATTTGGAAAACAAACTAGCACTGGTACTATTCCAGGGAAACTATGGAATTAATTTTTTTTTGCATATTTATGTAGGAATGCATGTGGTTACTAGTAACACAGACACTCTGATTGCCTTCCATGAAAATGGCATAAAAATTAAAATTTCCCTCTTTTTTATCAATACATAGCAACGGGCTTTAATGGTAGTACCACAGTCACATATTTTTTTGCTGCACAAGTGGGCAATAGCTGTAGTTTCAAATGTGTGTTGTGCTTAATCACCTTTAAATGGAGTTTTTAAGCCATGTGTCTTTACATACCAGAAAGAGTCCTTAAAATAGCCAGTTATATTCAACTTTAGAAATTTCATCAAAGAAGGACATCATTTGTGTTAGTTTCTGAAAGGTGAAAATTGATTTAAAATGGTTACTGTATTTTCAGGCAACTGAGATTTGTATTACCATTGTACCACATAAACTGGCTGAAAAGGCAGAATGTTTGTCTTTCTGCTTTTCTTTTCCTGTCTGTGCTCATATGCTCCTGTCTCTGCATCCAATGCTCTCACTCAATTCTTTCCTTCAACTTCAGGTAAATGTTTGAAACTGCCTGAAAAATGGGGTTTGGTTGGGTTGGGTTGGTTTTGGGTTATTGGGGTTTTTTTTTTCTTTTGTTTCTTGGCTTTTTGTTGTTTGGGTTTTTTTTTGGAGGGGGGGGGGAGGAAACTCAGAGCGGGTTGTTGTTAAAGTTGTAATGGGATACCCAGATAGATTTAGGAGAAATTCTAGGCTGAAGATAAATGTGATAGCTCCTCGGAAAGTGAGTCTGTCAGTGAACAGCAGGCTCACTGCTGTCAAGAAGCAGCACTTCTGCCACTGTAGATGTATTTGGGGAAAGGAGGGAGTTACGGAATGGGTTACTCGGTGAGGAGTTTGTGAACGTATTACCTGAGAGAAATGTCTGCAGCAGAGCTGTGCATGAGTATGCTTTTTTTTTCCTGATGTGAATACAAAGAGAAAGAAAAAATAAATTTTACAATAAAAGTACATTTTTCTGCCTTGTATGGAAAACGGAAATTTCTTTCCATTTGGCATGAAATATTTGCTTTTCTGAGAGAAAGGAAGAAAAGCAATAGAGGAGGAAGGAGATGGATGTTACTGCCCTTGCTCAACACTCAGATTACTTTGTCATTTAGCCAGGATATGAGAAACATAGGTTCTGTTTCTTTCCTTTGCTAGAGAATATTTGTGAATTTTCTAGAAATAAGTCACCAACCCACCAGGTTAAATATGCTTTCCCAATCAGTGCATGTTCTGAATATCTATGAGTAGGGCAGCAATCCTGATGGGCTGAGAGTCTTACTCCAGTCTCAATGAGAAATGGGTTTGACATACTTAATCAAGATACCCAGCCACTGCATTGGATCTTCAACTAACTTTTTAGGTGAAGTTGCATGGTTTATGGCCTCAGTTATTACAATTTAGATAATCTTTAGCTTGGGACATAAAATCTAAGAAGGTTTACATTGATCTGTGGGCCTGCTTTGTGAGGCACAGGATTTTCTGTGTGGAGGATTTTCTAGCAAAATAAAAAGAAAACATGCCTGCAGCCTTTCTTTTCACAGCCTTGGTACAACCCTTCTTTTTGTAATAACCCATGAAAACATGCCAGAATAAATGACAATGTTTTCTATCTGTCTTTGGAGAAATGCAATCCCAAGGCACCTTCCATGAATTCCTTGGGAATAAAAGATACTGTTTGACGGTTCTGTAGATCGTAAGACCAATACTCCTACTTTTTGCCTTTTTTTTCTTTCTTTTCTTTTGAAGGTTCATGTGTTGCTACAGGATTCAAATGAACAAAGTGACTTCTGAGGAAAGTTACTGTTCTCATTGCACTTCATATTTTTCCAGATCGTCTCCCTCATTGCCCTTTTCTGGGTCCTTCATGGGAGAAATTGTTTTTAAAAGTTGATGCATCAATTTAAGCAGAAGCAAGATAAATTCTTCTAAGTTTCAGGAAAATGTCTCTTGTGTGTTTCTTTCAAATGATCATCAGTATAAATTAAGCTCTGGTGTGCAAGTACTAACCAGTCCTTTCCTGGATATTTTATTTGTTTGTAGTTTTTTATTTATTTTCTTTTTAACCATTAGCTGTGGTTAAGATAAGCTTTGAAGAGCACAGCATATGTTTCTAATGTCCCTACTCTATTTTCCTATGCTAACAGAAGAATATAAGGTAGCATTTAGGTTAGGTTTTAATCCCAAATGAAAATGTCCTTCCTGGTCTATACATTTCGTGAAAAAATTAACTCTTTCTTGTGTTTTACATTGTAATGATAGCATCTTCCAGCACCTCATGAGCCCAGTTGTTTCTCGGAATGAATTCCTAGGTTTTTCATACGTCTGCCACAGTGAAACATAAGGGGAAAAAAAATGCCTAGTCTTTTGGACTGTCTGCACATTAAAGATTCAAGTAATTGTTTGGCAGTGGTAAGATAACACTTTAGGCATAAATGTTCATTTGGATATCAGGTGAAGATTTTTGACTTTCCGTAATGTAAGGGAGCAGCTTCTTGTTTAATTCACCTGTGCCATTCTATTTGTACGTCATTTGTTCCTTTAAAACCCAGGGGTTCTTTGATGTCTTAGTCTACCTGTTAAATAGAAAATATCCAAGAAGGCTGTTAATCAATATAATTTGCCCTAAATACCCAGGGAAGGAAACTCAGAGAGACAAGTCATGTGGAAACTGGTTGTAATCTCTTAGCCTTGCTACAAATGCAAGTGGAAGTTCCCAAAAGATGTTCAGTTTAAG
>NW_010132512.1:0-2857 GCF_000699245.1 Pterocles gutturalis
GTCTTTGAGGGCAGCGTGCCAGGGGATCTAAAGCTAGGTGACATAAAAGCTGCAAGGAAAAGCTTTGCAACTGTCATTGCTGCCCACATGAATGAACAGCATTAAATTAATGTATTGCTTTCTATCCTTGGTTGCAGGGATAGCTCTATACAGTCAGGTTTCCCTGACTTTTCAGTTCAGCTTTTTAGAGAAGTGGACACTATGTTTTAACATGTATACTTTCTGGGTTGTTGTTTTGGGTTTTTTGTTTTTGTGGGTTTTTTTTTTTTTTTTAATGTTAGGAGTAGGTTTTTTTAACCATTAAAAAACCCTACATTCTAACTCTTATAGTAAAGAGTCTATCCCTCATACAAAATTTCAATTTGTTTCATCTAAACACTTAAACACTCAGTTAGTTTTCAGCATGTGTCTAAATTTTCTACTGTAAAATAAGTGAATAATTTGCTAAAATGTAGCAAAGAAGCTCTTTCTAGTTCCCACCAAAAGCGAAGAAAAAATTCCAATTAAATCTTCCTTAGTGGAATATTTGTGTATTTTCAGGAACACAAACATAACAACAATTTAATATGAGTAATTCTACTTAATTCCTTTGGATATTTTGCCTGAGAAAAATGCCTGGCATATGGTTCAAAATGTAATTTTCCTCCCAACTCTTTAAAGATAACCATTGTTCATGTTTACCAGTTGCATAGTTACGCATAGAGAGCTGGCATGTCTTCTTCATATTTGCTGATGCACAAGTAATACATTTCAGCTTTCTACGTACAAAATGTTGACCCATCAATCCTAAAGCATGCCAAAGACAATGGTAGACTAAGTAACAGAATATCATCAAAACCAAAACTTGGTGTTAAAACACTTCTAGAATTAAATGTACCACTTTCAGGAAATGCTTCCTAACCCACAGAGCAAATGGTGCAGAGTGACTTGGTTTTTGAACTGTTAAGAGAAAGTTCCTTTGAAGCAAAGTGGGTATGTTCATGCCATATAGAACCTGATTTAAATGTCTTCTGAACTTCATGGGGTGCCCTAGTGACCCAAAGGTGTGCATAAAGTACATATTGCTGTATGGGTGAGTGAGTGAGCATATGGAAAATTTTGAGGGCAGGCAGCACAAGGCATAATGTAGGGCATGGAAAAACCTACTGCAGTAGTATTATTTCTCCCCGTCCTAGACAGTTGTCTCAGAATAAGATGTCTTTAGGAGTTTATGTTTTTCTGAACCTTGAACCTGTGTTTTGCTTTTGAGTGACTCACTCAGGGTCCTCCAAAACAGAGCCAAAGAACAAACTAACAATTGAACAGCATGGATGATCACGGACCTAACGTTCATACTACCTCCCTACATCATAAATACGCTTAAAGGAATAATATCATCCATCTGCTTGGTCCAAATCTTTTATATGGTAGAGACATGTTCTGTCACCCAGACTAAGCCCATAGCACATTAAACACTTAACTGAAAGAAGTCAATTGAAAAAGAGAGCCATCCTTTGGGAGTAAGTAATATCACCTCAGACATAAGTTACGTTCTGGAAGAGCCTCTGCCACTCATACATATACAAAAGAAGAACAAGTTTAAGATTTAGAATCAGCTCCTAGTTTTAAAACTTAAATTACATGACTTGCTTTAGACTAAAAGACCCTTTCTGTGTGTATATAGAGACACACACTTGTGTACGTGCATTATGTACACAAATGTGCATATATATGTACAAAAAGGGTCTTCATATATAAACATTTATATATTGAAATCTTATTTTAGTCTAATTGTACATGCATACATATATGTGTGTACTTAATGCACACATATATGTACCTGTATTTAGTGTTTATTTCTTCTGGGCATCTATTTTTTTCTCATTTCACCACATGAGCTTTCAGATTTACATAGAAGTTCTGTATTTTCTTTCCTTAACACCTGCACAATATCAGTCATATTGCATTAGCATTAAATATCTAATTAATTAATTGATGTACAAATATTATCTTTTCTCACAAAACCTCTTGAGTTGGAAATATTTATTTCAGATCACGTTTACAAATAATTATTCATATTTTAAGTTTGCTTGTGAATACTTTATCTAAGCTTGTTGCCTCTTTTAAAGAATCATGGAATCATAGAATAGTTTGAGTTGGAAGGGGCCATGGAGGTCATCTAGTCCAACCCCCTTGCAGTAAGCAGGGACATCTTCCACTAGACCAGGGTGCCCACAGCCCCATCCAACCTGTCCTTGAATGTTTCCAAGAACAGGGTATCTGCCACCGCCCTGGGCAACCTGTTCCAGTGTTTCACAACCCTAAGTGTAAAATATTTCTTCCTTATATCAAGTCTAAACCTCTCCTCTTTTAGTCTAAAACCATTACCCCTTATCCTATTGCTACAGGCCCTGTTAAAAAGTTTATCCCCATCTTTCTTCTAAGCCCCCTTTAAGTACTGAAAGGCCACCAAAGATATGGAAAATGAAAGGTTTTAAGCTTTAATTGCAGAAGCACATGTAAGCAGGAGTCAGATATGTGCTCTAATGCCCATATTCCCATATACTCCAGAAAGCAAAATATATTACAGGACAACACGGTAATGCACAACACTGAGATTGTCTGAGGGTTTCAGAAAGTATTTAATAGATTAAACAGTTCTGGGAAGACTGAGAAGAGTAAGAATACATTTTGTTGCAACTGTATAAAATACAAATATAACAAGAGATAGAAATATTGGATGGGTACTGAAAAAAAAATCAGTTTACTTTTTGGAAAGTAAATTCTTCATGAAAATTAAGGAAAAGTAATGAGATAGTACACTTTATTGTGTTTTATAACAAAAGGACAACCTTGGAGAATCTCCATCCCTTGTTGG
>NW_010132513.1:0-268 GCF_000699245.1 Pterocles gutturalis
CTTATAGCTTAACGTTTCTGCCGTTCGACAGCTTTTAAGCATTCTTTAGTTCTCAAATCGCGAACGAGAATAGATTAGTACTTGCAGTGCTGGACAATGAACTGTTGAAAAAAAGTAAGCAAAGATTTCTAAATACAGGAGGTGATAGAAAGAGGAAAAGACAGCATTCCAACACAAAGACTCAAAATATGTGTTTTGCTGTTGTAGTCATTACTTATCCATAGTTCTTATATGATTTAAAACAGTTTTGTGGCTTTTCTTTTTGAAT
>NW_010132513.1:299-33709 GCF_000699245.1 Pterocles gutturalis
TAATAGCCCACACGGCCAAGATCTTCTACCCTGTTCCATGTACCAAACTATTTCTTGACTGAAGAGTTCCTAGACACTGGGGACTTGGTGACACTAAAATAATTGTGTGCTTGATAACTGATAAGAATTGCGTAGCTTTCAGCCACATCATTCGTTTCCCATTGTAGTCGCAGGTAAAAATTGTTGCTTGTTGCTCCATGGGTATTTTAATTGGTGTGTAATCTTAATTTTGATTACATCCGAAACATTAATTTCATAAATTCACCACAATAGTCTCTTTACTAACCATCTGAGTTTTCTTTGTACATTGATTCTAAAAGCATCTTACCAGGTTTGTTAAAAACAGACGTATTATTGCATTGTCTCCAGGGGTCTTAATGAAATAGTGATCAAAGAAACAGTCGGGACTTCAACATGGCTTTCCATGTGGAGGGGCTGGTGGCCATAGTTGTATTCTACCTGGCTATCCTGGCAGTTGGGATATGGGCTGCTTGGAAAACCAAGAACACTGGCAGCGAAGGAGATCGCAGCGAAGCTATTATAGTTGGTGGAAGAGACATAGGCTTGCTAGTTGGTGGATTTACTATGACTGGTATGTAAAAAATCACCTTTTATTTCTTTTCCTAACCAGCGTATAACTTGTCAGTTTTCTGTCTGAATGATGAAAGGTAATCTGCATGCTGAATAATGCAAAATGGGGAAAATATATATACTTTTTTTTCCAATTGCTGCTAACATTGTTTAGTGAACAGCCAAATGTAGCACCTATATAAAAACAAAAAGGATTTTAAAATCATACAGGAATAATATATTATATTTCTTATTCATTACTTTCCTATTCATCTGTAGATCAGATATGTTTGGGACAGAAGTACAGAACTTATATATAGATTAATAAGAAATCTCATTTTAAATGAACTCTTATTGTTGTTAAAGCCATCCAAATTGTTGAATTCTTTTTGTTTAACCTGAGTAAAAAAAAAAAAAAAAAATTATATGCAAAAATATATCAGGAAGGCAGCATCAATTAAGAATAAGTTTCTAAAAGAAAATTGGCACAAATCCAAACTTGTAATTCCACTGATTTCAGTAAACTTACTTTGTGGATTCTTTTAGCTTCTTTTGCAGCAGTTTGACAAACTAGTACATTACTGTGAACAGCAGTATCAGTAGGAAAAGCCTGGGTGAAGGAAGAGTTCTTCACTAATTTTGTAAGCACTGCTGTCTGACTGTCTGACTCCCAGAGCCAGTTGAACCAGGTGTCTCACCTGGGTAAACAAGATATTCACAATATGGTCCAAAATCTCAAGTCTTACAGCTAACATATGGGGAAAATGCATTATAAGAAGAGTGAAATTGGTCCTCCTCTTTTATTTAAGCAATTTAATTTTTAAACTTGCAATTTAATTTTTAAACTTGCTGCTTTTTACTTTTTTTTATATATATAATTCTAAATCCCGTTCAGGCAAAGCCCTTTCATTTGCAAAATTGGATTTATCAGGTTACATTTATGGTTTGCTGTTTTGCCCTGTTCTGGTTTCACAGTTATCTAATAAGGAGGAAATACCTGAAAACTTGGGCCAAAATTCTGTATTCTCTAATCAAGAGAAATTCCCATCCCTTTGTAGAGGCATTTTGCTCATTCAAAGAAGGAGTATTTGGATATTGAGTAAAGAATGTTTGTAAAATCAATAAAGTTTGGACCCAGGCAGACGTTCTACTTTTAACACTTTGCTATAATTTATTGTGTCATGTATCCTTTGGCTACTGAAACATCAGATATGATGAGATTCTGCACATAACAAGAGCTGGTTTGACTGCTTTCTGCTGAAGTAAATGTTTTCAAGAGGACTGAAACTGGAATATTTTGCAGAGATATTGCTTGTCACAAAACTGTAATGATTAAATCGAGGGAGTGGAGACGAAACAAAACATTCCCCGCGCAAGGTGGTATGACTAACAGCTTTGCCTGTGGAAGAAGACACAAATTCTGGTCTCCTTAATCCTATTTTACAGGAATATTTTTCACAACAGCCGAAGCAGAGATGAGACTTGAACTGGGGCTTCCTATGTTGCAGGCAATTTCTATAACCACCACAACTCACACCAACGTATGTTCATCCCATTCCATGCAAGCTCTAGAGATAGCATAGTATATCATCTCTGCACTAGAATATCAAGCTGATCCTAGAGCCTTTGCACAGCTAAAACACTGATGGATTTTATACTGTCAGGGTCCACATACTTTCTCAACTCTTCCTTCCATACATATGGCAATTAAAGATTGAGATGGCAAGTAAATTACACTTTCATTTTTGGGGAACCACGCCTGGCACACAAAGTTAGGTGCGGGCACAGGTCTACTGAATCAGGGGTTAGTCTGAGTTTCGTCTCGGTGAGGGTGATTGGGGTACTTAGTTCGTAAAGCCATAGCAAAATAATTACAAAAGTAAGCTGATCAAAATCCACACAATTTTTTACTATTCACATTATCCAAGGGCATATTTGCTTCTTTAAGAATGGTAGGTGTAGATTTTGCACCTCATAGCTATGCCTCGAGAGATATATGGCTATTCCAACACAGTCTTTACATTTTACTGCTTTAATTGTATATATATGAATTAAAGCCTACCCCATAAAAGTAAAACAGTAAATTTTTAAATATTTCCTGAAAGTATATTGTTAGTATGGAGATGAAGTACTCTGGATTATGAGATAAGGCTGAAATCTCTCTTTCTTGCCCAAGACAAACATTACCACATTCCATGAGTATTGGCTACAAAAATGGTAACAGTTTCTGAGGCTACTTGGTGGAGAGGATGATGGAACTCAGCCTATAAATTTAAAATCAAATCCAGAGCATAAGCATCATGACTTCATAGGGACGGACTCAAGATTCCTGAGTAATTATAGCTGATTTTCTAAACAGCATTTAAAAGCCTTAAAACAAGTGCACTCTGTGGACACATTTGAGAGTTTATGATGATCAGGAAGAAGCAGCTGTGTCAACTGGCTACTGAAATGTCTAAACACAAAGCCCGTTCAAGGCTGAGTGTGTCTGCAATTGTCAAAATAGAAAGACTGAGAAGCCTGAATTGGGGATGGATCACAGCAGTTCATATTAAAATGAGCTAACATAGTACCATAGTAGACAGGCCTTTAAATTGTGTATCGCCTTTACATAGTTATCGTTAAAATGTTGCATTAAATATTAGTGTTCCTTAATTTGTGGGTGAAATTCTTAAGAAGTGGTATCTGTGACAAACTTGAGTCTATTGTGGTTTCGGTAACTGAGTTTAAACCCCAAAGGAAAAATTTGAGATGACATATTCAAATGCTTACAAACACGACGAAAAAGGCAATTATCTATTGATATAATTTATTCATTTTAGTTGGATGGAGCTATGTGTCCTTCCACAAGAAAAAAGGGAACATTGCAAAATTCTGGTTTTTTTTAGGTCAGGATTTTCATTTTGCAGTCCTTGATGGGTTGATTCAATAATTTGAGTGGTCAGACAAGGGATCATTCACAAAGAAGTGCCAAAAAAACTTATTTTCTAGTATATATCAATATATACAAAGAACTCTGAGATTAATTTCTGTGTCATATGAACTAGGAGCAAAATTCCATTCCATATCCTCGGTATTTCTCTGATCATTTTTTAGGATGCATATTTTAAATGGATGTTGGTATTTGCTGCATTTTTTGGTCCTTCAGAGGGCAGGCAAAGAGAGGATTAAAATAGATTACTACATGAGTGTTTCCATAGATTATTAAATTTTATATTCCTTTTGTCTGATTTAGAAAAAAAAAATAATTTCACCAAAAAAAGGTATTAAAGTAACTTTAAATTGTGTCTTAGCAAACTGAGGATCAGAAATTAATATCTAAGGTTGAAATCCCATCCTATCTTATCCCATTATTTCTTTTCTAATGTATTTACTGATTTCAGTATATGTGATGACTACCCATTCACCCCCTCAGAAGAGGCCATATAGCACCTTCCTAGAGCTCTAGGGTCCTTGGCAGATGTTTCAGAACAGACATGTGCACAGAAAAATTGATCAGCAGCTATTTTTCAATCCCCAATCCAGAAATTGAGAAATAAAATTGAAAGTAAGTGCTAAATCCTCCATGTCACCCTACCCAGCAATACCTGTCTGTAGGGCATTTTTCGTGTCCCCAGCGAGGGGAGGGCAATGCCCCCTGCAACATCACACAGAAGGGAAGTGACCTGCCACTCTCCAGAAGAAAATAAGGAAGCTAGGCATTAGTGATCAAGTGCCCCTTGGAGAATACCCGCCACCTCAGCAGCAACCCCAAGCAAATTGATGCTAGACATTGAAGCCTCCTTGCACCACAGCCGTAGCAATGCTGGACGTCTGTCCTTGACTACGGAATATTATTTCCCGTCTGAAAATGGGTATTGTTCATGCAGAATTCATGCACAGGCTTTTTCCAGGGAAGTAGACAAATACAATTCCCTTTCTAAATATTCACTTTTATTATTGTATACAGGTGCTTACAACCCATTCCATAAGTCTATGCTGCTTGAAACACAGTAGGGAGCATACATCCCAGGTGGTCATGGACTGAACAGTCAATGGCTCAACGACCTAGTGGAGATCAGTGATGAGTAGTGTAATTCAGTGGTCCCTATTGGGACCAGTATTAGTTAACATCTTTGTCAGAGACATGGACAGTGGGATTGAGTGCACCCTCAGCAAGATGGCCAATGACACCAAGCTGTGTGATGTGGTCAACATGCTGGAGGGAAGGGTTGCCATCCAGAGGGACCTTGACAGGCTTGAGAGGTGGGCCCATGCCAACCTCATGAAGTTCAATAAGGCCAAGTGCAAGGTCCTGCATGTGGGTCAGGGCAACCCCAAACATGGATACAGGCTGGGCAACAAGTGAATTGAGAGCAGCCCTAAAGAGAAGGACTTGGGAGTTTTGGTGGATGAAAAACTGAATATGACCCAGCAATGTGTGCCTGCAGCCCAGAAAGCCAACTGTGTCCTGGGCTGCATCAAAAGAAGCATGACCAGCAGGTCAAGGGAGGTGATTCTTCCCCTCTACTCCACTCTCGTGAGACCCCACCTGGAGTACTGTGTTCAGCTGTAGGACCTCCAACATAAAAAAGACCTGGACCTGTTGGAGCGAGTCCAGAGGAGGGATTGTATAGAGCTTAAAACAAGTGAATCTACACTTCATGCTTTTGTGTAACGCTGTGATATAAATCCCACCAGTCATGGTAGTTTAAATTGTCTAAATTCCTTTGCCACTAGAGTGCATAGTCCTACAGGAGAGATGGGGAAACACTCTTTGTCAGGGAGTGTAGTAAGAGGACAAGGGGTAATGATTATAAGCTGAAAGAGGGCAGATTTAGATTAGATATTAGGAAGAAAATTTTCACTGTGAGGGTGGTGAGGCACTGGAACAGGTTGCCCAGAGAAGCTGTGGATGCCCCATCCCTGGAGGCGTTCAAGGCCAGGCTGGATGAGGCTTTGAGCAACCTGGTCTAGTGGAAGGTGTCCCAGCCCATGACAGAAGGGTTGGAACTAGATGACCTTTAAGGTCCCTTCTAACTCAAACCATTCTATGATTCTGTGATTCTGTGATTCTAGGACTCTGGTAACCAAAGTATCATATTCCCACCTTCCTTAATTCACACTGTCATGAGGCACAAAATCCCAAATGTCTGACAACTTTTTAATGTAGATTCTGTATCCCTGCTCTTCCCATCAAGGACTAGTGTTCACCCATCTACTTTACGTGGTCCCACATGCTCATCACTCCCTTCTTGTCTTGTCTCTAAAGTGCGCAATAGCTCTCGATATCCCAAAGTCCACCAGTTCCTTGGGTCACTTCTTTTGTTGCAGATCTTCTCTTCATGCATATCCCTCATACAAGCCCATTGTACTATTTCCAACAACAGAATGGTCCATTCTTGTGCTTCAAAGTGGGAACAATTGTAATGGTCTGGTTGCCAGAGATCTTTGATTTTAAAGCCATTGTGTAATTTAGCATCAAGTTAAAGAAAATACCCTCTAGTAGTATTTGAGAGATATCACAGTTAAGTGGAAAAGAGTGATCATTTGGATTTTCATTACATTTCTTTAGGAATTTGAATTAAATTTTCTTCATCTGTGTTTATCTCCAATTGTTTGTCTTAAACACAAAATCAGATTTGCTTGTATCATGGTAGATGCTGGGAAAATTCTGAAGAATTCTTAAGGAAAATAAATTTATTACAATTGTGAATTTTTACACTGAAAGCCTGAACTACTCTAATGTGAGAAGGCAAAGGCTTCTGAGGCAAATCAAAATAACACACAAAAATCTATTATTTTTAATGATCTGCCTACCCTTGTTCAAACTACAGGCCCAGATTCATAAAACTTACTCATTATACATTAGAGAAAATCAGGAACTTTTTGCATGGAATCTGCAAAAAAGAAGATATAAGCTTTATTATGTCATTTATTATGAAATATTTTTGCAGATGTAATCACAATACATTTCTGTGTTGGAGACCTTCTTTCATACATACTGTAGGTCACAAATTATCAAATGTAGAAACTTCTCTTTGAGGCAGAGAATTAATTCATTAAGGGACTGAGGTTGCTATATTTAAAATACTGCTGTTTTTTAGAGAGATAAAATCAGAAATATTACAGATAGCACAATTTGCTGATGGAATATGTCTTCAGGAAGCACAGAAACAAATCAGTCAAAGTTTAGAACTTAAATAGCTGTCCTATATGGAGACATAGGATTTAGGGAAGTCAGAGTATACTAAACGCATTTCGTGTATCTGCAATTTAAAATCTAGCAAGGTTTTAAGTGCAATTTTCTTCATGAAGGCCCTAGTAAATGAGGCATTCATTAAACTCGTGTCTAATTTAAATGCTTTGAGTTTTCTCAGCTGGGGTGACTTTATAACTGTATGTTTAGTGTTCTTCTTCACATCCCACCTTGCATGTCTCCTTTGAACTAGCACAAAGAAAATGATAATGGTTAATGAGTTGATGTGCTTCATTCATTGCAAAGAAGTAGTAGGGGACTCAGTCCTCACATCTTCATGGACATGTACAGACGCTTAGAGGCCTTGACGCTTGTCTCACTACATCTGACTTCTTTTTTCATGTGCTTAGGTTGCAAGTTTTTCGAAGACTATCTTTTGTAGAAGGATACCATGTCTGGTACTTGTACAACACATATAATAAAAAATGGCAATACTATAAGTTATGACAATTTCATTCTATAGCATGGAAGGTTTTTCTTTCTTTGTGCACATTAAAGACTTTTCCATGTCTTCTTTTTCAGCCACATGGGTTGGAGGAGGTTACATCAATGGGACAGCAGAAGCTGTGTACGTCCCAGGCTATGGTCTTGCGTGGGCTCAGGCACCTATCGGATATTCCCTTAGTCTGGTTTTAGGTAAGCAAAGAACTAAGGCTAATAGTCTCTCATTTTAAACAGTTCTGATGACAGGTTCATCATCTGAAATGGAACAACTAGGGCCTGATAAAAAGATATGGAGGTAAACTGTGTCCCTTCTGCTGGTAGGTTTGGCTATTAGAAAGAAAAACAGAAAATCACTATAAGCTGCTGATATCTTAAGTCTCCTGAATGCATTGGCAAGACCTATTTGATTATTATTTGATTTTTTAAAAAATTATATATACTAAGGTTCACATATTCAGGTTTTCTTTAAGGGCCTTTGTGATCTGGAACACAACAGTATCAGGGCACCAAGAAATGTTTGAAATCAAGAGTGGCAAATATCCTTTCAGATTAGGGAAGTGTTTATACCTTACAGATCTTCACTAGGAGTCTAAGTAACTTGTCTAATTTTATTTAGGAAGCGTGTAGTAGAACGAGTCTGTTTCCTTAAAATTGGACCAAGCAATACAAAACTGCAAATCACATGTCAGAATGCAAATACACAATCCTACTATATGCAGGGTCAGGGTGTAAAATACAGATAATGTTATATTTTTTAATGCTGTGGCCTCTAATTCCTGAAATGTAGTCACAGAACTTCCTTAATTTTCTTACAAACAATAGCAATAAAAAATTTCTCAGTGTGTCTCAACCACATGGAGCAGCTCACAATGCAAGTATTGCCTTGTGAGCTGTGATGAATATACCACAAAGTTGTCAACAACCTCCTCTCAGTTTATGAACAGATCATGCCCCAAGGGACCAAAAAAGATCCTATGTTTTTCATCTTTCATTAATGTGACTGGTTTATTAGACTTCCTAATACTACTTGACCTCTCGGTCTATTTTTAGTCTTTTCTTGTGGTCCTTCCACCTAGTCTGTCCCTTTGTTTCCTTTGGTTATGCAGCTCTTCTTGCCCCTTTTATTTCTTCTTATGCAACTCGGTTTCTCTCCTGACTTCTTTTTCCCCTTGGAAATGTTTTCCTATGGCCTGTCCTGCTTCTCCTGTCTTCCCAGACAGAAACCTTCCCCATCACAGATACTCCTTTCTGGAATGTGTGAGCCAACTCCAGTTACAGTAGTAGTTCCCATCCCTGAGAGCAGCTCTATTTCCTGTAATGAAAACAATAACAGTAGATGTCTGCCTGGAGACCAGCTGATGTCATTATGCAGTCAATGAGGGTCATGATCCATCGATGTCATTAAGCCACCATTAGGATCGCAGTCACAAGCATGTTCCTAACTCTTAGCCTCTGTATAATTGACACAAATTAATAATAGCCTAGGAGGGGTTGAGTTAGCCTCTCCCCTCATTTCTGGATGTTTTTAGATATCCAGACTTTTTTTTTTCCTGGAAATAATAATGGCCACTGCAGAGAAAAGAAGTCTCTATCATGTGACTGTATATCTCTCTGCAGAACACAGAAAGGAAATCATTTCTGTAGGTGTGATCTGTACATGTAGGTTTTGGGGGAGGAGTGGTTCATCCTTTAAAAAAAAATCAAAATCATAAATACAAGTCTAGAGGTAATATTACTGCTTCAGACTGAAAGGATTTAAGATTTATGTAATCTCCCTGTTAGTTCAATGTTGTGCTGCATACCACTTCTCCTATTTTTTCAAGCAATTTAATTTTAAAGGTTAGAATATCCGCTATTTCCTTTGACAGATGTTTGAACATCCTAATAGATTGTAATACCAGTGACTCTTTTTTTTCTTCTTTTAGTTGTCTTTTGTAATGATGACTTAACAAGCAGAATAGGAACATGATCCATGACCTGTCCAAGAATAGTAAAAAAATGCTGGAGGGTTTCTGCATTCAGACAGCCTGTCTAAAGACAGTGTTAACATAAGCAGTATAAATAAATTGTGATTGGTAAACCAGTACCTTCTATTCCAGGAACTTAATGAAATGAAGAAATATGAGTGATATAAGGCAATACACACAAATGTGGAAAATCTTCTGTGCAATACAATGAATACATTACGTATCTTGTGACGAAGAACCTAACTAAGGGTCACTGAACACTGTACAGTAGATTTTATTGGAAACTGACTAGCTTTCCAGGTTTTTTATTGTAGCTTATACATTGCATTTCAGCAGTTTTACTGTGGTAGAAGTCTACTTAGTAATCGTCACATGCAGGTCTCAGCTACACAGGTTTCCATAGAAGGACTCTTTCAGCTTTCCTGAGGTATGTCCTTTTTTTTTTCCCAGGGAGAAAGAATTTGAGGACTGTACATTAGAAAGCCTGAGGCCTTTGCACATTTATGTACATATCCAGCCCATATGCCAGATAGGCAGAGCAGAATTGTGATACATCAAAATTCCTGAATATACGTAAGAGAAGTAAGTGTATGATAAATGTGCAGGGAGCCTGACACTTGTAAAGCCAAGAAAGCATCTGACCTATCCTGCAGGTGTAGTAATGTTGATTTAAGCACACATAACAAACCTGAACTGTCCTGAAAGAATCAGATTTGCTGTGTATGCACTAAACCATGTGTGAAGTCATATTTCTTGATCCAGGAATCTTAGACTGTTTTCTTTCTAGAGTAAGACCATGTGAAAATTCATGCTGGATTCTGCTCTAAGCATGAATGGAATCAGGTAGAAAAGCCATTCCCTTAGGCTGATCCAAAATTAGACAAAACTCTGACAGCCCCCATAGAGGCAAATTGAGTAAACTGAACCACAGAAAATATGACAAACTTATTTTTAATTGTTGGATCATAGATATTAATGGTGTGGATGTGTTCATGTAACTCTGTAAATAGATGTAATGTAAGAGTTCTTAGAGGATATTTTAAATTTACTTACTTCTTTAAAAAACAAACAGTAATAATGACATTTTTGTACCCTTAACTGACAATCAATGTTTTATCCCTTAATAGCAATGCATTTCTCCACTGCAGCTGGTGTCTTATGCTACTTTTCTTTGTAGGGGGCCTTTTTTTTGCAAAACCCATGCGATCCAAAGGCTATGTGACAATGCTAGACCCTTTTCAGCAGACTTATGGAAAAAGGATGGGAGGGCTACTGTTTATTCCAGCTTTAATGGGAGAAATGTTTTGGGCTGCTGCTATCTTCTCTGCATTAGGTAAGGAATAAGCAGTACAAATATTAATTTATCATGGGTGGAAAGGATTAAGAAAATCAGAAATGCGTTAAAATTCTGGCTATGCTAACTATGCTAACTATCTTAGACAAATGTTTTAGAATGTGACAGTTCTCAGACCCATGCTAACTAGTAATTAAACCCAGTAATGGTACCTCATTAATTGTTTTGGTAATGGAATGACACCCAAGGTATCTATTTATTTTCAGGTACCTTTAAATTGTCTGTTTTCAAAGAGCATTAAAAAGTTTTAGAAACAAATTTCTTTTAACTGTGAGGGTGACATGAGTGATCACAAATGTCACTCTTATGTCAAAGCTGACCAAGCTGCTCTTTTACACCACTGAGATCACAGAAGCCAGTCAAAATTTCCCTTAAATATGTGAAAGATTATTGTCAGTGCATCTAAATAAAATAATCCTTTGCGTATAGGAGACCAAAGTATACAGAACTTTCCATAGCACAAATAATATAAGTAAAAGAGATGCTGATAAATAAATTGAAGTATTATTCACTTCTAAATGTCTTTCTACTAGACAAAATGAAGAAAATACTTAGGATGCCAGAGGGGATTCAGAGAATTAGTGGAACTATGACTCAATAGAAAATCACCCAACTACTCATCCAGTCCTGAAAAAAAAAACAGTTTCCATGGTTTTTAATTATATTTCAGGCCCAAGTTTAGCAAACCCTTCAAGAACTGAGAAAGCCCTTGAGTTGAAGCACCAGTAGTTGACTTTCACCAGCTAATCATACTCATAGTGTGCATGCATGTGGTCATGCTTTCTAGCACAAGCTTTTTTAAACAGAAAATAAACTTTGAAGGTACTCTCCAACTGTGCCCTGATGAACTGCAAAGCAATGGGGAGCTTGTTTACCACAATTTCATCACAAAACCCTTAAAGGGCTAAGAACAAACTACATGCTGAGGTGATAGGGGTTGAAGAATTTGAAGAACACTCTGAGTACTTGGAATATACTTTATTGTTGATTAAGGACAAGCTAATCTGTGATATTTCAAAGCAAGCAATGTGAATACCTTTCTAGTAGGTTTATATTAACAGTTCACAATTAAAGACTGTCAATGACTATAAAGGTCATTGAGAGGTTTGATTTTAACTATTCTGTGAATAATCTGGTTATATTATACTTCCTAACTTGCACACCTATCTTCACTGATGAATATTTAATCCCAATAATCGTCACTTCTTGATCTGCCTCATGATTTCTTGCTTGGCATGGTTATAGAAATGAAAGACAGGGCTTCCAGCTTGTGAAAGTGGTCTGAGCTTGTAATCCTTAAGCACATGAGCTTTGAAGGCTCACTATACAACAAAAAGCCACCTGGCAGTTCCCAACAGCTCTTATATACCGCGCATCATTTCATGTTCTATTGCCAGAACTTTTCCACCTATGTAGTCAAGAATATCCAGCTACAATATCTGCAAGGACTAGAAGTTATTGCAACATGTTTCATTTAAATTATCCTAATTAGAAGGACAGGATTTTTTTTCTCTTAAGCATGGCTTTAAAGCACTGCAATCCCTTGAAATAGCTAATACATCTAAGGGAAATGTATAACCATCCTGACGACTGCTGGAAGGGCGGTGCAGGAGGGCACAAGAAATTCAGGAGGTGCACGGACAACAACTTCCTGAAACAAATGGTCAGGGAGGACCTGACAAAGGGAGGTGCTCTGTTGAACCTGTTACTTACAATCAAGGAAAAAGTAGTTAGGCATGTGAAGGTCAAAGGCAGACTGGGCTGCAGTATTTATGAGATGGTGGATTTCAGGGTCCTGAGAGTTGGGAACAAGGCAAAAATCAGGACTGCAACAATGGACTTCAGGAGAGTAGATTTTGGCCTCTCCAGGGATCTGTTTGGAGGAATCCCACAGGAGACAGCCCTGGAGAGAAGAGGAGTCCAGGAGAGCTGATTGATACTCGGGGTTCAACTCCTCCAAGTTCAAGAAGAGTCCATCCTGACAACCAGGAGAACAAGCAAAGCTGGCAGGAGACCTGCATGGATTAAAAAACTCCTGACTAGACCCAGAAATTAAAAGGATGCATTCAGGATGTGGAAGCAGGGACAGGTGACCCGTAAGGAATACAGAGACACTGTCCAATGATGCAGAGATTGGTTTAGAAAAGCTAAAGTCCACCTGGATTTGAATCTGGCCATGAAGGGCCACAAGAAAGACTTCTTTCAGTACATAAACTGGAGAAAATGGGACAGGGGGCCCTGTAGCAAAGGATATGGAAAAGGCCGAGGTACTCAGTGCCTTCTCGCTTCATGCTTTCCTGGTAAGACCAGCCTTCAGGAATCCCAGGACCCCGAGAAACCCAGGGCAAAGAAGGCTTGCTAGATGATGATCATGTTTGGAAACATTTAAATAGACTGGACAGATACAATTTCATGGGACCTCATGGGATGCATCCTGCGAGTGCTGTGGGAGCTGGCTAATAACATTGCAAGGACACTCTCTGTAGTCTTCTGAAGACTGTGGTGATCAAGGATGTTCCTGAAGACTAGAAGAAAAACAAAGTCACTCCTGTCTTCAAGAAAGGCAAGAAGGAGGATACCAGGAACTAAAGGCTGGTCTGCCTCACCTCAGTCCCTGGGAAGGCAATGGAGCAAATACACCTGGAAACTACTTCCAAACAAATGAAGCTCAAGAAGGGGATTAGGAGGACTTAGCATGGATTTATGGAGAAGAAATAATTCCTGACCAGCCCAACATCTTCCATGATGAGCTGACTGGCTTGGTTCATGAAGGGAGAGCAGAGCATGTTGTAGATTTCAGAAAAGGCTTTTTACTCCGTCTCCCGTAATATACTCATAGACAAACACATGAAGTATAGATTAGGTAAGTGGACAGTGAGGAGGATTGAAAACTGGCTGAACTGCTGGACTCAGAGGGCTGTGACCGACAGCATGGAAGCCACCAGGTGGCTAGTCACCAGTTGTGTACCCCAGGGATCAATACTGAGTCCTGTATTGTGTAACATCTTCATTAATGACCTGGCTGATGGGACCAAGTGCACCTTCATCTAGTTTGTAGAAAATAAAAACTGTGAGGAGTTGCTGATAGACCAGATGGTTGTGTTGCCATTCAGAAGGACCTCAACAAGTTGCAGAAATGGGACAACAAGAAGTTCACAAAGTTGAACAAACAGAAATGTTAAGTCCTACACCTGGGGAGGTAAAGCCTGATGTCCCTGTACAGGCTGGGGGCTGACCAGCAGGAAAGTAGGTTTGCAGAAAAGGACCTGGGAGTCTTAGGAGACAGTGAAGTTGAACATGAGCCAGCTATGTGCCCTTGTGGCAAAGAAAGCCAATGACATCCTGTGCTGCATTAGAGGGACCATTGCCAGTAGATTGAGGGAGGGGATCCTTCCCCTTTACTCAGCACTGGTGTGAGACATTTGGAGTGCCAGAAACAGTGCTCCCCGATACAAGCGACATGGACATGCCAGACAGAGTCCAATGAAGGGCCACAAAGATGACTAAGGGACTGGGGTATCTGGCATATAAGTAGAGGCTGAGAGAGCCTGGAGAAGAGAAGGTTCAGGAGGTTTTTCTCCATGTGCATAAATACCTGATTTGGCAGTGGGGAGAGTAGAATGAAGAAGATGGAACCAAGCTCATCTCTGTGCTTCCCAGTGACAGGACAAAAGGCAATAGACACAAGCAGAACTACAGGAAACCCCATTTAAACTTAAGAAGAAACTTTTTTTTTTTTACAGTGGGAGAAGACAAACACTGGAACAGGTTGCCTGGAGATGTTGTGGAGTCTCCATTCTTGGAGATATTCAAGACCCGACTGAAACTGACCCTGAGCGACCTGCTCCAACTGACAGTACTGGAGTGGGGACTTGGACTAGAAAATCTCTAGAGATGCCTTTTAGCCTCAACAACTTTTTGATTCTATGAGCTGTTTTGTGGAGACTAATCGGTCATCTCAACATTGTGGTTTGTTTTCTGAAAACAAAATTTGCTTGATAGTGCTTGGAAAAGTTCTTGGTTTCTAGGTCAACAAGGGAGAATGGATTCTCCAGTTTGGAAGGAAACTCACCTTTTTCCCATGTAAATAATTCAAGGGCACTTTAGAAGGGTCAGTGGACAACTGTCTCTGTAGTTGATGCTTCCTCTACCATTCTTTCCCCAGTCAAAAGGGGCTAGCTCAGAGCGTAAGTGAGATACAAAAGGGCGTGATACGTTGCAGCAGACCTCCCCTAGGCCCAGCCTTACTGCAATGATACACTTGTTCCAGTGAGGCTGCAACTCACCCAGGGAGGCTTCAGCTGTCTGTGTGTGGCTGCTTTTCCTCAGACAGAACAAGAAAGCATAGTCCTTCCAGAGCTTGAGCAGCGTAAGGAAAGGCTGTTGGGACCCTTCCCTCCTCCATAAGGACCTATGAAATGGCAGATGCTAAACTTAGACCAACAGGACCCTTCCTTTTCCCACTCCCTTCGAAGGTGCAGAAGGGCTGTGCAGAAGATAGAGGGGGGACTATCTTCATGCCATTGCTAAGTGTCAGACCAGCACCTGTGTATGCAACTTGACAAAGGTGAGCCTTCTCATCAGACATACTGCAACATACACTAACACATGCTGTTTTGTTTTTCCCCATAGGTGCCACTATAAGTGTGATCATTGACATTAATGTCAATATTTCAGTCATTATTTCTGCCCTGATTGCAACTATGTACACGCTTGTGGGTGGGCTTTATTCTGTGGCCTACACTGATGTAGTTCAGCTCTTCTGCATCTTCCTGGGGCTGGTAAGTTTGGGTTTTTTCCATTCTTTATTGAGGATTTTGCCCTGAGCACGATGATGATTGCTGACACCTGTTAGCCAGTTTTGAAACTGTGTCTTCACTAAAAGCACAGAGAAGGAATATCTCCAGTCACCAGAGCACTGACTTTAAAGTGTCTGCCTTTACCTCAATATACAGCTTGTGCATTGACAATAGTGCTGTCTGAGAGGCCCAGTTCTTTGGCTTATTTCCAACCAGTCTGATAGTTCAAATACTCTTGTAATTTTCCTGCTGGATATATATCTAACTCAGGATAGGACTGCAGCTGACTTTTTCCCTATCTGTCCGTAGGACTGTGGCACAGGCACTGGAAGGAGGCATCAGACATAGGGAGCAGTGGGTAAAACAGTCCAGAAACACTGGCGTTGGACCTGCAGAGCTGACGCTCTCCTGCTTCCCTTTTCTGTAGCTGTCACCTACTCATGCAGCCTAGTTAACCTTCTGCTTCAAATCACCTTCTTGGTTTTTCCTTCATTTCCCTCCACCGTCCTTGGAGACCATACTATAGGAAGTCTCACCAGATGACATTGCTGTTTGAATATGGTGGTATGAATATCCCCTCATTAGTTATCAATGATATACTAGTGAGTAGCTTTTTCTTTTATTTACTGCTGTCCTTTAAGCCCTACTCTGAAAAACTTTGATGCAGCAGGGCTCAGAACACAGGGGTGCAATCAAAGAAGCTGCTGTCTTTGTTTGGCAGTGGCAGTAATAGATGGCCACAGGTGTGCAGAGAACTGAGACAAGCTGAAATAAATGGAGTTGCTCAAGGTGAAGGAACTGAATGGCACCTTGGGGACCCAGAGCTGTTTCTCTGCTTTCACTGGAGCTCTGGTGCAACTCTGGGGAAATTACTTCAGCCAGTGCTCACACAGGTGGTCACTAGCCAACCCTGTGTGTGTCCTCACTCTGTGGCATCCTACTCTGAGGCCTATGGCCTTATTTGCTGAAGTGCTAAGCATTCCCTGTTGTAACTGACTTCATGGGAATGGTGTTAAATACCTTGAAAATGCAAATCCAAGTTCCAGCTGGCCACTTCAAATGAGAAGTTATTCCAGATTTTCTCTCATACCTTTGTTCTTCACCTGCACAGTGGGGAAGATACTGTCTCCTTCCCTAACATGCATGTTAATGTTTGTGAACCATTCCATTTCTACAGATGGTGTGCATTACAGAAATTCCCAAAACTGTAGATAAATCAAAATACAGAAATGCTTTTCCAACGAGAACAACTCATGCATTGCTAGAGACCCCGTTTCCATGGGAATAACAATGTGTGATGCTGTTTTAAAGGCTGGGTGAATCTGACAGGGAGGGGAAAGCAAATGAAGTTTGTATAGCAGTTGTCCAAATGGTTGGATCTTTTAATCCAATTTTAAAATGTGTTCTTTTAGTTCAGGTTGCGCTCTTCATGTAGTTTTCCATTTGAAATAAATAGCAATAATGTCATGTAGAAGAAACCATATTCATAACCTCAAGAGTCATCAGTGGGGCTGGAAGCCTTGGATAGCATCTAAATAGTCATGCTCTAGGTGAGGCAGTTTTAGATGAGATGGGACTTTCACAGTAGATGGCACAGCAGGAGGTGTCACAGTGTCAGGTGTCCCAGCTTCTCCTCCAGGCTCTGGAGCAGTTTGTTAGGTCCTTACCCAAGAGAAGGTGATTGTTGTAATCATTTCTGTTCCCTACCTTGGCTCCTCATTTCAGCCACAGCTTCTTCCTTAGGCTTCCATAACCTCTACCCCAGCCACTCCACATACTTCCCGGGTTTTCTCCTTACAATTGCATGTGGTCTGTCTCCTTCCCTCCTCACTTTCCTGTAGCCACATCTGCAATTCTCCACTCTTTGTCTTTATCAATGAGTCTTTCCCTGATCCTGCACTGTATCACCACCATTTACTGACTCTTCTTCTTCACTGTATTATTAATTCCCTATTCTAAACTCTTTGCCACCATGTAGAAGTCCTTTTTTTCTGCTTTCCAACCCCACGAGGTCCAAGTCCCTCTAGCTACCTGCTGCTTCTACCCCTAAGCTTCAAGTCCCAACATAAAATCCCAGTTTCTGCTTAATTTCCGTGAGCCTTGGTTTTATTTGCCCTCTATTTAAAACAGTGAGTTTTCTACTCCCATTAGAAAGGACCCAATGAAGAAATTGGGTCTATGCCTATATTAAGTTAAACAGTGACAAGGTGAAAACACAAGATCATCTGTAGTGCTTAATTGTTAATGCAGTCCTGGCACTGCTTTGGCCCATGCCAACTGGTATTTTCCCAGATAATCCCCAGGAACAGTTCAGGTCTTTTTGGCAGGAAAAAGAACCTAGATGTATGGATGTAAACCATGACATGTCAGTGAACTGCAGGGCCAGAGAAACTGTCTTGACTTGTTCTATTTACTAATGTAGAGGTAGTCCTTGAAACCACAAAGAGCTAGGTTACTGTCAGGAAATGGAATGGATTACAAAATCTCATAATGCATTTGCAGTACAGTACCTATTAAATCCTGTGCTGTGCCGTGCGTGCTGCAGATGGACATTTAGAAATTTATCCTACTGAAAATCTCATCTGAGTATGGGCAAACGACAGCTCTTGAAGTTCATCACTTGGACATGTCTGAGATTTGAGATTCACAAAGAAGAATAAAAAAATTGGTTTTACATCCTTGTCCCCCATGAATTTCTCAGCAAGAAGAGTATTAATATCTATTAATTTTTATGATATGTTTATTTTTCCCTCAAAATATCTTGGAGACAGTTGAAACATTTCGGTGATCTTTCCCAGAAAAGCCCAAACAGACAGTGAGAAGGGAATCTTTCTGCCCAAGTACTTAAATTGGCAAAGTTTAACATATAACAGAGAACAGAATATTACAGTACATGATAAACAGCCTGAATAACTGGCAGTGCTGCAAAATATTCTTCACACATCATTGCAATAATTGTGCAGAGAAGTAGAGGAAGATGTTTGATTTCTCCCCTCCTTGCTTCTGTTACCCTATGCACTTGAATGTTGCATTGTGGTAATCTGTGTGGTTTTGGATATCATTGGATCTTTAAGGATGCTGTGCTTGTGATGGTCTACTCCATATAGCTCAAAGCCTGGTTTTCATCTTGGTAGGAGCCGCTGATATTCTCCTCATAGTAAGTGAGTTACACCATGGCAAAATGAATTTGCAAGCAAACACACAAAAAGTCAGTTGGTGAAGGAAAGGAACCTTTTGAGAGAAACTGTCTCTGGGAAGGGTTTCTCAACTGATTTTTTGGCATAGATCAAAAACAGAGGGACTGAAAATAGTCAAGAGCCCAGAGTGAAATCACCCACAATGCAAAAAAGTACTGTAACACCATGCTACTGGGTGTTCTGGAGCAAGAGAGATGGAGGTTGACCAACAGCACCCCTCTCTTGTCACAATATAGTTTTGTGTTGAATTAAAAACAAATTCCCAAGCCTGCAGGTGTGTTTGTCATGTGTCATGCCTGGATACTGGCGAATCCTGATGCTATTGCATGCAAGTTTATATGTAGATGTTTCTCTACCATGTGGTCCAGGAAAGGGTGTAAAGAATGTACATGGACCATAGGGAAAACAAAATGAAGATGTATAAATGTGTCTTTCCTGCTGTTTCTGCAATTTACACTGATTAATTCTCTGCTCATACTCACAGTCTCCAAGAGAGAGGTAAGCTATCCATTACCAAGCTCTCTGGATTTTGGAGATGTTCCACTGGCACATAACCCGACTTTTCTGCTAGTCAGCTCAGCAATTTGATTTGTAGCATTCAAGAAGAAGAAAAACAGATCAATGTTGATATTAAAATTTCACAGATTTAGAATGCCTTCTTTAGATCTGAAGAAAGTGTTTCTCTTTGGTTGCAGTGGATCAGCGTACCCTTTGCGATGTCCCATCCTGCAGTGACAGACATTGGGCTCACAGCTGTGCAGGAGGTGTACCAAGCACCTTGGCTTGGATCTATCAACTCACTTGACATTTACACATGGCTGGACAATTTCATTTTACTGGTAAGTGATGGCTTGTATGAAGGAATGAAGCATTTAAGCACCAACACTGTGTCACTGTGACAGCTGAAAATAATACAGTCTGGTTAAGAGTTTCCAGCAAACTGAAAACTTTTACTCACTTGACTCCTGCTCAATATTTCTTCACATTTGAATGATTTCAGTGAAACATCAGTAGAATATTGTAGCACAGCTGTCAAAGTCAGCATTGCCAGGAATGCAATTTAAATATCATCAGGCTGAAAGGCTTGACTTATGCTAGAATTAATTAGAAGTATGCAGCTAATACTTAACTGATGTCATTCTTGGCAGAGGAATTTATATATTGCAGAAGGCAATAAATATGTTATACAAATTATTAAATATGCCTGATGTATAGGTGATGTAGAAAAACCTTTGCAGAGATGGATGGATGGATGAATTCCTATGTGCACACATGCCAGAATGAACTGAGGGCTTTTGTTATTTAATACCCATGCATTACACATGGGATTGGTGGTTATTAAGTGCTTTCCATTAGAAGATCTGGCAACACATGCTAACATTTTCCATTCTCAGTGTCCCTAAGCAACTCTACACTGACTTTATTATCATGTTGTACTTTGGGATTCCTTTCTCTGATTTTTTTTTTAATAATCTCTACTAAAAATCTTCAGAGTTTGCTGATAATTAATCAACTCATATATTATAACTGATATAAAGTTATAAAATTATTACAACTTTAATAATTTAGTTATTAAAATATATTATTTTATCCAGATTAAATTTTTCAGAGATCGTCAGAGAGCCAAAGTATGACATTAGCTCAAGTGGCTGTGTTCTGTGTGATAAGCCTGAATGGCGTGACAACCAAAGGAAAGTTCTGATGTTGCCAAATTGTGACATATTTTCTTTTCATCTTGTTTGTTTCATTATAGCTCAAGAAATTTACACATGCTTGGAAAGCTTTCTTAAAGGAACATTATTAAGGCTGCAAATGATCACAGTCATAAATAGCAAGTTGAAATTAGAGTTGCCTGTGAAACATTCATTTGGTCCCTGTGTGCACATGAAACATGTATGAGACACCTGTATACACACTATTTGGTCCAAATGCCTCCTGTCTCATTTAGCGTGTAGAACTGGACTGTGTACGTTTAGTGAGCAATTTGCTTAATTTTCCTCCCACCCTGTTTAGTCATAGGCACTTATTTACTTAGTGGAGACTATTCAAATCCTCCTCTCAAGATGCAATTGTTAGCATTTGGTTTTTCAGCCTTTGATAATACTCTTTCGTATCGTATTTTGCAGACATAATTTTAAGTCTAATCAGGATCTTCACTGTTATATGCCCA
Organism: Pterocles gutturalis; assembly: GCF_000699245.1. Classification (NCBI taxonomy): domain Eukaryota; kingdom Metazoa; phylum Chordata; class Aves; order Pterocliformes; family Pteroclidae; genus Pterocles; species Pterocles gutturalis. Next base: position 21,039 of record NW_010132513.1, read on the forward strand.
AAACAAGAGAAGGGTTGCCACCATAAAAACAAACTTTCTTTTACTGCTTTGTCTTTAATTTCTATTGGCATCATATTTGATTAAGTCAGTGGGAGAACAATTTTTCAGGTTCTTGTGTTCAGTGTATATAGAACATGTTCCCTTGCTTTAATGGCCACACACATTCATAAAGGAAAATAAAATCTTCTTTTCAAATCCTATCAGGGACTAATCTAACTTTGGCAGAGGGAGGGTACTGGAAGCCAAATTCTCCAAATATGAAATGCGACAATAGTATTTTACTGTAAGTAAGCCTTAAAGCAAGACTTTAGCAAATATTTATGCATCTCACAATACTTAGGGATTACAGGGACTATGTAAGTGCAAAGCGTTGTTGCTAATTGTACTAAGGAATAACTTGTATAAAAGAATGGGATTTAAGTGGACGTACAAATGTTTAACATTACTTGTGAGAATAATAGTTACATCTAGTACTGGCTGACTGGCATTTGATAAATAAAAATGAAAAAGCAGCAACACAGCATTCAACATTCAAGTGATGCTTCTACATGCTATCTATATGGCAATAGCAAAAAAATCCAGAGTTAGCCCCCAATGACAGCATGCTGCCCACTGTATTTACAGACATTAGGAGGAATCCCATGGCAAGCGTATTTCCAGCGAGTTCTTTCTTCATCTTCAGCCACATATGCCCAAGTTCTGTCATTTCTGGCTGCTTTTGGCTGTCTGGTGATGGCTTTTCCTGCAGTACTTATTGGTGCAATTGGAGCATCTACAGGTAAATGACTAAATATAAATAGTACAATAAATGTGTGTTAACCCTACAAAGCTTACATTAGATAAAATCTGTCCAGGTGACATCATTAATCAACTCATTACTTCTTCAACAAGACACTACACTGAAAAATAATATTATAGAATGTTTCTCCCAGGGGAAATTGCTCCTACCCCAGTGGCAGAGATTAACTCCTTTTGCATGTTGTAGGTATCTACAATGTTTGAGTTAGATTCTGGTACTTTTAATTGGTCCTAACAGTAATAACTGAAAAATAACTGTGTATGTATTGTAGTCATTTATCAGGAATTTCTTATCCTTCCCAAAACATCCTTGTCAAGTTCTTTGTCCTAGTGAGAGTGGTCCCCATCACAGAGACCATGTAGCTAAACTGTGAGAAATATTCTGTTAGAAATGTTTAACACATGACTTTGAGCTCTGAGTCAGTAATCCAAGAGAATAGTTAAACACATCACAACCAAACATGGATCTCAGACTTGTTTAATGGAGGAAAATTACATTTATGAACAATACAAAGTTTTAATATTAAACTTCCTACTGGATAACCCCAGGTTGTGGTCAGACTTAGCTTGGAGATAAGGAAAAATGCTGAGAGGAATTAAATCTGCCTAAGACATCCCAGTGGGACAATGACTCTCTCAAATGCCATCGGTCTGGCCCTAGTAACGATTTGGTTATTGAGTGTGAATTGAAATGTGGTAATACAAATAGCTCACTACACATGAACTCAAGAGTTGTTGTAACTAAAGACTGCTAATGTTACTAATAACGTGCTGGTGTACATATTGCAGCCTGGAACAAGACTGAGTATGGTGTCCCTGACCCCATGACTAAAAAAGAAGCAGATATGATTTTACCGATTGTGCTCCAGTACCTTTGTCCAGTCTATATCTCATTCTTTGGCCTTGGTGCTGTATCTGCTGCCGTGATGTCGTCAGCTGACTCTTCAATTTTATCAGCAAGTTCTATGTTTGCTCGGAACATTTACCAGCTTTCCTTTCGGCAAAATGTGAGATTTACATTTTCATTTTTACTTTTAGAGAAAATTTTAGGTGAGACATTTACTAGGTGATGCATAGCCTGTAATTTCATAATGAAACACCTCTTTCACATTCCTGCCTATGACTAGAAAAAGTATAGCGTTTCATTCCTAACCATATGCTGAATAAACTGAAAGTCATAAAAATATTTATGGTTGTGATTGATGACAGAGGTGAAAAAACTAGCTCAGGGGAGGAAGCTTTGAGAGTTCTCACGGCATTGCAGTTTGTCCAAACAGCTCCTGATTATTGCTTCAACCATAAGTTTTACTTAAATCCTTAACAGAATGAGACATCTTTCAGAATTATTGATTTATCAGGAAATCACCTGACAACAGAAGAGGCTAGCGAGTCAGAGTTTTTCTTAGGAAATGGAGAAGAAATTGTGACACTGACAATTTTTTTTCCTGGTTGAGCCATATTGTGCTTATATTTAAAAGTTATTTCTAGCAGTTTTTTTCTTTGACACATTATCAAACTTTTCCTTATGCTCAAAGATTAATAACTTTGGGAATGGCAACGATAACCTCTGGGTTTTTTCTCTGCTCTTGAAATAGAGATATGAGTTTGTAAATATTATTGAATATGTAATGAAAAATTTCCTATTACGATGTAAAAGGCAACTATCTTATATTGGCTGTGTCCGTAAATATAGGCATACATATGTTGCCATGAAGAAAAACACCACCTAACACTGCCCTTTTCTTGCAGGCTTCAGACAGAGAAATCGTGTGGGTCATGAGAATCACTGTTTTTCTGTTTGGAGCATCAGCAACAGCAATGGCACTTCTAGCTTCGTCGGTGTATGGCCTGTGGTACCTCAGCTCTGATCTTGTTTATATCATCATATTCCCCCAGCTCCTGTGTGTGTTGTTTATTAAAGGAACCAACACCTATGGTGCCATTGCAGGTTACTTATTTGGCCTTGTTCTCAGAATAACTGGAGGAGAACCATACCTCTATCTTCAGCCCTTGATCTACTATCCTGGCTGCTATCCAGATGAAAACAATATCTATATCCAGCGATTCCCATTTAAAACACTCGCTATGCTTACCTCCTTCTTTTCAAACATTATAGTCTCCTACTTAGCCAAATACTTATTTGAGAGTGGGACTTTGCCACCAAAGCTGGACTTCCTTGATGCTGTTGTTGCCAGGTACAGTAGAGAACATATGGACAAAGCAACTCTTGTAAAAAGTGACAATATTGTATTAAACGAACTTGCACCTGTGAATCCACGACACAGTTTAACTTTGAGCTCAACTTTCACAAACAAGGAAGCCTTCAATTATGTTGATTCGAGTCCAGAGCTGTCCAATACTGAAGATAATTAAAATACCTGGCAGCCACAGGCAAAATAATGTGAAGCAGGATATTCTACAAAGAATATAAGAGGCATTTTATCAGAAGAAAAGCAAGAATTGGGAATAAAATGCCACTGCACAATTCTTTAAGTTGTTTCTAGGAGAAGGAGCATCCCATGGGAGGAACTCTTTTCTGTTACTATTTAACATGTTGGATTAGATCATGGAATGTTTACCAAAAGATACACTTAGATCCCATTCTTTCCACCCAGGACTATATACTGTGTAATTAAAAAAAATATTTACAATTGAAAATATATGTAGCAGAAAAAGTGCAGCAGTTATTTAGCTAGGACATCGTATGAAGAGATTATAATACAGTCACTGAAATGCTATCAGTCCACATTTTATTGGCATTAAGTGAAAATATATTGTCATAGCTCTAATTTATTTATTACTAAAGAGCTAGTTGCTTGAGCAACTAGTAACTAGATCTGGTCATTTTTTTCCTCATAAAAAAATTTTAATAATACAAATCTAGTATTTTATTATTTGTATAAGATGGCAAAATGTGCAAATAGTAATAAATTCCTTATAGGAGTGCTAAACATCATATATTAATTAAGAAAGTTAAAATGAAGTCACCAGTTTCAAATTATGTTATACCTAATGCAAGATGACCTTAAGTAAAGTATGTTAGTATTGGTGTTCTTTTTTTTCCTGTGGTTAGTGGCTGTCACCAATGGAGGATAACAAAATTTTTAAAGCAATAATTGGAGCTGAAGCTCAACTTGTGAAAAATTACTCTCATAACTAAATAGAACTTTTTGATATTGAGAAAAAAAAGCCTTATCTTGACTTATTGTCAAAATAAATGCTGAGCAAAGCAGTCTGACACCAGACAACTGCAGCAATGGAACAAATATTAAAAAATAAGGAGAGACAAGAAGGCTTGAAAAAAACAGATGAGAGGATTTTCCATGGGGAAAATTCCCATTTTTCACTTAATAAAAAAAAATATTCTCAAAGACATAAAAAATTATTTGGGGTTGGACTTGCTGGGATTACTCTGGAAAGTGTAGATTTTCAATGGAAAATCACATTTTCTCAAAAATTTTATTTCCCATGGGAAAAACAGCTTTCCATGTCTGTCAGCGTCTACCTCCAAAAGCAGCAGCAGCTTGGGGGGGAACTGAAAGGAAAGGCAAACCCACAAGCATAGTGAAAGGCGTAGCAGTTGTCTTCCACTAAATACTGGGCTCCTTCATTAACAGCCATCCTCCAGGGCTGCCATGGTGACTCTGAGGAGCTCCAGCACTGGCCAGGTACAGACAAGACTTCACTCATGAATGGCAACACTAGCCAGGAGCAGCAAAGCAGGGAGATGAGGCCTCGTCTGACTTTGCCCTGGCCAGCAGAGAACACGCAATGTCATTTCCATTTGTCTGTGGCCGAAATGATTGTGTCCGTCCCCATTGGTACGTGCCTTCACACTGGGAGATCTAATAGCTAGATTTCTGTACAATCAAGAGTTATGCTCCAATAATTCTTTTTAATATCTACGCATGACACAAAATGTTCAACTGAAATCCAGATATCCTGTTGCTGGTCACTGGTGAAATTTAATCTTTAATGTTCACAGCATGAGAAGCTATACTGGATGATAGGAGATGTAAGAATAGGTTTTGCTGCTAAAGGAAGAAGCCATCAACTTGTGCATTTAATGTTGACATAAACTTTCACAAGGTTGAATCCTTAGATATGTTTTTGCTCCTTTTGTGGAGATTTAACAGCATACATATATATATATTTTATACATAGACAAAGTTAATTTTCGAGATGTTGATTTTTTTCTCCATACACTGCATTTAAAAATAACACTACATCTCAGTTCTGAATATGCGTCGGGAACAGTGGTACTACTGTGCTAACAAATATTGAGTGTTCGCTGGGTGAAGGGAATCAGAACCAGGGTCTGCACTAAAAACCCAGAAGACCCAATGTAGCAAAGAAATGAAAAATTCATGCAGGGTGAGTGAACAAGTCACCGAGAAAATTCAGGATGCTGAGGATCTCACAAACCAGATGCGAGTCCGGCGGTATTCATTTCCCCATGAATCATGGAAAAGAGAAGAGGAAAGAGGTTATATGGAAGGAAGAGAGGGGACAGCTGAGCCACTGATGAATTATTATCTGTTTCTGGCCAAGATCTACTAGCCTGAAACCCTTCTTACAAGAAAATATCAAGCCACGGTTTTGTCCGCTTACATAGCCAATGCCTTATGCCACAGTTCACAATTAATTTAGGGAATCCCATTTTACACCCACCTGTGGGTCTTCCTGAAAATTTTCTCTTAATTCACTTTTGTCTAGAATTTTCTAGAATCTCACTATGAGAAGCTGCATAGTGGCCAGATGTTTTGAATACAGCAGCATTTCTGTATTATTTATTTCAAAATTCCCGGTAGCAGGAGGGGAAGGAAAGGAGAAGGGGATGCAGCTGTAATTGTTTAAGAGATTTTGATTGAAAAATAAAATCTTTTCTTTTCCCTTGTATTCCTTTATAGCCATAAAAGCACAAAAGCTTTTAAAATGCTCAAAATGAAAAAGTTAATTGAAAAATTAAAATGCATTAGTCAAAAAACTTCAAGCCAGATGCTTTCAACATTATCAGAATATTTTATACTGTTTATGCTATCAAATATTTTTGTGAAATCACTGTGATTTCACAAAGTATTCCTGTTTAGATGGAGCTATGCATTCTCTGGTGGAAAATGGTTCAAACCAATTTTCCAGTCCTCTCTGCAGAGACTGAAATTTTATTGCATTTTACAAGTCACGCACCATGGAAGTTTTGTTATGCAAAGGAAAGAAGTGGTCCTGAAGACTGCTCATCACGTGACTGTAACTCTACTTTCCACATACCAAATCTTTGTGTGCGTCTTTGCATGAGTCCAACAACAGCTGCAGTGATTGTGGTGGTGGGCTGCGTGGTGGACAGGATGACTTCAAAAGCCAAACTAAACAGCCCTGGACAAAATCTGTTTACAAGTTTTATTGCCTTAGTTCAGTTATCGTACCATTAAATTTACACAAAGCTCTTCATATAACCAAAGACCATATCTATGATCGATAGCTAGGGCAGGGGGAAAGATGAAGAAAAAAAAAGGAAAACAAAATACAACCAAGTTACTTCCACAAGCAAAATGCCAACAGGACATGATTCCTCAAGTAGACCTTATTTTCATGGGAATCATCAGATCCTCCTTCTCCACTTCTGCAATTTGTAGACAGTAGTACTGCGCACTAAATTGGATCTATAATCAGTAAAGCAAACAGCTCATTTTCAGACACTGAGGTTGTTTCTGAGCCTATAATTTCTCAATAAAATATTCATATCACAATCATACATTTTACTTAACATATTCTAAACATTTGTGAATAGCACTTATTTGACAAGATTTTTTTACCTCCTTTGCATGAGATGTGTTCATAAAATCAAGGTTAGTAACATAGCTGAGATGTCAAAAAAAGTTACGATTCCATCTATATTTGTCCATATGGGATGTTATATATATTATAAATAAAACATACTTTTGTGAACCTGAACTGAATGTAAACATTAAGTGGATCAAATAAAGTAAAGCAAAGATCTAGTCTTTTATTTTCATATAGTACAACAATTTAGGATTTCAAATATAAGTATCATAGGGAAAAAAACTGCTATTCATTTTTCCTTCTGCCCTTCAAGTGTATTTGATCAAGTACCATGTCCAGTTAGACAGTATGTTATTGTAATTCTGCTATTAATCAGGACAGTATTTGTGGCTGTTGTTAAAAAAAAAAGTATATTTTTGTCTGTGTCAGAAATGTTATATTAAGACTGTACCTAACGAAGCAGATATGAAGCATAATATAGATATATATGTTTTAACTTCATTTGTATTGTATTCAACAGTGCCCATGAAATTCAGGAAAATACTGCCTGGTTTTGGGTCTGTTTTGTCCATCTATTAAAAATAAAGATGTTTATTTTATTATCACTCAGTTTCACCTGAAGTTTTGTGTCATGGGCACAGCCCCACAGAGGTGAGGCGGCCCCAGCAGAGCAGGAGCTGGCCCTTGCCCAGTGGATCAGCAGATCCACCTCGTGGTAACAGCCCTGCCCCAAAACCTGGCTCCCATGTTGGGAACAGAGCTCTCATTTCAGTCATCTCTTCCGTGTCCTCACAGCCACCAAGAATAGCAGAAGATCCTGAGCTCCAGGGAAGTCTATATCCAGTGGAACTCCCTCCTGCAGACACCTTGCCAGGGACCTTTCTCTTGCAGGTGTTGTACTAGGAGGATGGGACCTGAACAGGGGCTATGGTTTAGGCTGCAGGTTTGGCAAGGAGCAGAAAATTGTGCTACAGGAGCAGGAACACGCATGCCTAGAGATTGAAGCTGGGTTCCAGCTTTTGTGCATGCAGACTGGAACAAGGGTTTGGTAATTTTTCATATAGTGGAAGAGGCCCTTGTAGTGGGACGTGAAGTCATCCTGGGCGTTGCATGTATTATAAACACAATTATTTAGAAATCAAAATTTTAGATGACTGAAAACTAAATCTGTGCTTTTATTCTCCTAGTAAGAGTTTGGTCTAATATTCATTGAAGTCAAAGGAAAGACACAAATTGGTGGCTATCCAAGTGCTACTATAATGATGTGCAAAATATACAGTGTATATATTCCCCAGATTCTTTGCAAAAACATATGGACAATATTGTCCATTCACGGATGGGGAAAATAAGGCATACTGGGTTGTTTTCCAGGGCACTGAAGTGCTCACTCATGGAGCAAAGCACAGACTGGGATTTTCAAACAATATGTCGAATAGTGTAGACATTTCCTTGAGGCCATAACACTCTGGTCTCTCTTGCAATTCAGGAGTTTAATCTCCACACACACCTTTGAAAAACTGAAGCATGTTTTAAGATAAGAGCTCTGATATCTTGTAAGTTGTATCTCAGAATGAAAGCAAGTCCATAATTCTGCAGATTCAAGAAGGCAAGAAAAAGCGTAAAGTAAGGGTGTGTTGATGATTGCTGTGGAAGTATTCATGAAATTTTTCACCACACAACATCATAGGTAAAATGCCACATGCAGGCCAGCTGTTGCCAAAACCACAGCAAAACCCTACTTAGGAGACTCTGTTTAGGATCACTTGGAACACTTTATTTTTTTAATAATAATAGCTTAATTTTTGTAAAGAATAATTTAGGTAATTTTTTCATATTTTTCTGTCAAATTCACAAAAGGGACAGTGGGCATAAAAACAAACAGTGGAGAATTAAGTGGGCAGAGAAAGAAATTGAAGTCTTTGATGTAAGCATTTTTAATCAATATTTACTGTTGAATATTGAATCAAACACTTTCTACCACAGCCACACAAGTGATGGCAGGTGAACAGCAAGAAATTACATGAAATTTATGAAGCCTCCCTCTCTTTAAATTACATTTAGTTGCCAAGCACATTTTTAAATCCACAAAAAGGACTGAAAAGAACAAAAATACTGACTAGTTTTCCACTTAAAAAGAGGAAAACTGGGTAGACCCAAATGCTATGACATCTTCCCAGCTGTGACAGTATCAGACTGCCCCTGGAAAGGTTGAAGAACAATTACACCAGGCTTGGGACACACTTCCAAAAGCTTTAAAGAGGGCGATGTCAATACATGAAACAATGCCCAGAACTGTTCCCAAGCCATTAAGGTGGTCTCCAGCGGACTTTTAGCTCAAGCCAAGTGTCACTCTCCCAAACAGGTGCCCAAGGACAGCTTGGGGGCTGGCCTGCCCAAAGGGCTACAGAGAGCCTTTCCCAACAGGAGCTTTGCAGGCAGCCTCCCCTTTGCAAGTCTGGAAGAGATTGCAATTGTAGCCTCCTGACAGATGGCTTCAGTGCCCAGAAACATGCCTGAGCACCTTTCATTTAGTGGTGAGGATACAGCCTCAGAGACAAACAGAGCAGTTCTCCACTCCTGACCTGGTCTTTTGGGCTTCCTTTGGGGTCAAAGGAGGGAAGCTGACACTGAACAAACATGACTAATCTCATCCTAATGTACACGTTACCATGGGATGTGTCGCACCATGGAAATGCCCATACAGGTGTTTAAACATCTTCGAGACATGGCCCACTCTTTTCTCTTGTTCCTTGAGAAGGAGACTAAAGCCATGAATAAGATCACACCAAACAAATGGCAAGTACTGCATCTGGCTCTGGGGCCACCAGCATAAGAAGGACATGGACCTGTTGGAGCAGGTCCACAGGAGGGTCTTGAAGATGATCAGAGGGCTGGAACATCTCCCATGTGAAGACAGGCTGAGAGAGTTGGTGTTGTTCAGCCTGGAGAGGAGAAGCGTCTGGGGAGACCTTCTAGCAGCCTTCCAGTATTCAAAGGGAGCCTACAGAAAAGCTGGAGAGGGACTTTTTACAAGGGCAGGTAGTGATAGGACAAGAGGTAACCATTTTAAACTGAAAGAGGGTAGATTTAGATGAAGTATAAGGGAGAAATTTTCTACTCTGAGGGTGGTGAGGCACTGAAACAGGTTGCCCAGAGAAATTGTGGATGTCCTGCCCCTGGAGGTGTTCAAGTCGAGGGTAGACGAGGCTTTGAGCAACCTGGTCTAGGGGAAGGTGTCCCTGCACATGGCAGGGGAGTTGGAACTCGATGATCTTTAAGGTCCCTTCCAACCCAAACCATTCCATGATTCTATGTTTCTATGATTAATTCATTCTAGGAGAGGGTCTTTGGGGTGTTTAACCTTTAGGAAGCATTCCCAAAAAGAGCATAGTTCTCAGGGGAGAGTTTGCACATAGATGTCTGGAGCACTGACCTTTTGCAACAGAGACTACAAAAATATATATAGGAAAACATCAATCTAGGTTGAAAGGGATGTGTTGTGACTGGGGGAGACATGCGCTATCTCCATAATTGTTGTTAATAAATAACAGGTGAAAAACAATGTAAATGTAGTTAAGAATAAGGCTATGCTAGAGAGTAAGGTAGTGGACAGCATGGGAAAAAAAAAAGTACTTCTGTGGATGAAAGAATTGATCAGGTTGGTCAAAAGGAAACAATGACATTGTTTGTGGACTAATGCAGTAAACCTGGCTGACAAGGTAGAAGAACTAGAACTACTGAAGCAAGATGTAAAAACATCTCATGCAGAGTAGGGGAAAGATGATAGAATAGCTCTCAAAGTGGAAAAGGGTTTGAAAAGAGCATTTGATGAGGTTATATACTGTATTACATAGGCCTGAAGAATTTAACTTGAATGTGGACAGACACACTTCTATTATTATTGATGAAAGAAATACTGCTTCAAACTGCATGATCATGTGAGCATTTGAAATCTGGTGAAGACTGGGGGAAAACGTTGTATTGGCAGAAAATAAGTAGTTTTAGTCTTGTGGGTAATACATTAGTTCCTCAAACCTTCAACATGCAGACAACAAAAGGTGCTATTTCAGCTTTGAGCTTAGTGCATAAATACAGCATTACAAAGTATCTAGTGATAGAAAACAACCTTGTATTGAAAGCTGAGAGTGATGAGATTATCTTGATATACAAAGAACAGTGAGAGGAGATATTTAAGCTGAAAATGGATTAATTCAAAGACAAATAGGTTTACAGTAACACAGAATAGATTTGGAATGGGACTTAGAGGCAAATTCCTCATCATATGATTGAATTTTTGAAATAGAATATTGTGGACAAAAAGCAGAAGCAGTGCTAAAATAGACTCTGTGAGTGAAACAGCAACGATGGTCAGGTCCTGGGTGTGTCGTAGTCCTACATCCCATGTTGCTCCCAATCCTAGTACACATAATCCTAGGAGTCCAAGTACACTTGAGGTAAGTTTAAGTGGCATCCTTCAGTGTAAAATGGCAGTAGAAAATCAATTCTGCTCCACTTGTTAATTCTTCCAAGTAAGAGTTTTCTGTGGTTATGACTGAAGCACTAAAATTCATTTACTTACTTGGAAATGGACAAGGCTGTTTTTTTGCCAAGCTACTAATGAATTTCACTGCAAGCAAAAGGAATTTAATATATCCTGCCAAATCACTAATGGAATACAATTATTATCTTCTTATTAATAACAGAGATTAGAGTGCTGCGCTGCACTTTGTGTTACTCAGCAGTTCACATTCATCAAAGCATTGGACACAATTTTCAGAAGGACTTAAAGGAAAAGATGTTCCCAAAAATTATGGGTCACTGAGAGCATGTAATTCAAGGAATGGGGCAGGTCCAGTTATCTGGTTTATCATGATTTGAACATGATTATGTAAGACAGATTATCTTGTATTGATGATATTTTGATGACAGAGATGCCCACTTTACGTTAGCTGTGCCACTAACAGCTGCAGAGCCATGACTTGCAAAAGACTTGTCCTCCCTTGAGGTTAGGCAGGAGCATGGCCATGATGAGAGGAATGAAAAGATACCTGCTGCCCACCAGCCTCTAAGTCTTGCCTTTATCTCCCTTCTTTGGTACTTGCATTGTTCCGGTCTGTGGTCAAGCACAGTGGCCAAGTCTGTCCTCAGAACCACAGTGGATTGTCTGGGTATGAATTTGCATATAGCCTATATACCAACATTCAGTTAATAATGAGAGAGATCCATCTTTAAAAGATCGTATCATCCCACAAAATCACAAAAAAAAAAATTAAGTTCCACTGGGTTCAACTGCACGCTATACTGAGCAGTTCCACAAGCTATCCTTTTAACAAATTTTAAAGTTTTCTTTTATTCTGTCCTATATACCAGCACTTTTGAAATCCAGAGTATCTTAAATTGCCTTCCTCCACACTGAGGTTTTCCCACTCCAGTAATAATCAACACGTACTGTTGCCATTGCATGAAGTGCAAGCCTAACTGCTCACCATTCAAGAATATAGTAGTTAGCAATAAAAAAAGATCTCTAGCCTCTACGGTTTGTTTCTTACACTCAAAGATGAGGTGACAGAAATATGACAGAGAAGTAAACTGAATACCAGAGAAATACAATTGTTCAGGGCTAGTACACCAGACAGCTATGTAAACTTTATTATTCTGTGTGGCTGTGAAAAAAATATTATGTTCCAGCAAAACAATGAACTAATAAATTCTAGAATCATAGAATCATAGAATCATTAAGGTTGGAAAAGACCTCAAGGATCATCAAGTCCAACAGTCAAACCAACACCACCTAACTCACTAAACCATGTCCCTAAGCACCACATCTACACGTTTCTTGAAAACCTCCAGGGATGGTGACTCCACCACTTCCCTGGGCAGCCTGTTCCAATGCCTGATCACTCTTTCAGTGAAGAATTTTTTTCTGATATGTAGCGTAAACCTCCCCTGGTGTAACTTGAGGCCATTTCCTCTTGTCCTATCACTTGTTACTATAAAGAAGAGGCCAGCACCCACCTCACTACAACCTCCTTTTAGGTAGTTGTAAAGAGTGATAAAGACTCTTCTCAGCTTCCTCTTCTCTAGACTAAACA
>NW_010132514.1:0-22508 GCF_000699245.1 Pterocles gutturalis
GGCGAGGCCAGCGCGGCCCCGGCCCGTCTCCACTTCTCAAAAAGACGAAAGGGCAGATGGTCCCTTGCTTCCCGAGCACTTTTCCGCCGGTATGTGGTGTCTTTGGAGCCACCAGTGAGCAAACGCGGTGGCATTGTGATGGGAACAACGTGTGAAGCGCTGCGACCTGCAGGTGCCGATGCAGATCTGGCGTCCGTTGTGCGCCCCGATGGTTGGGTACATAACGCACGGACAGGTCGTTTGCAGGTCTTAGGCCGTGTCGGTGGCAGTTTCTCACGCAGTCGGTTCTGTCCAGCCTGTGTTCATTTCCTCCTGTGATTCTTCTCCCTACCATGTTTTTCTAAAACTAAGAACTAAAAATATTGAACAGCAGTTATGCAGTCGTTTTAATCTGTCAAATCTGTGTTGTTCCCAAAATGAGTGCTTTTGCCAGAGACTGTTCTTGCAGTGGTTTAAAGCACGTAGTTATGTAAGTCTGTCCTTCCTCTGCAAAGGCCTTTCTTTCCCTTAATACCCACTGCTGGCCTTGCCAGCGTTTGTGTGGTCAGGGTGCATCGGGGAAACAATCGTTCGGAAGGCTGGCTACTCTGCGAAGGAGCTGAATCAGTCCTCTGGGCTGGATTTCCGTGTGGGCATAAAAGTACAAGTGTGAGCACAAAGGAGGGAATGGTTACAAAGGGCAGCATAGGCCCTTGTAGGGGAAGCACAACACTTTTCACATGGAAGAGATTATAGTTATAATCTCAGGTCGTGGTTCGGGGATGGTTTAGGCTAATCTAAGTAAGTGCTGTCACACTTCTACCCCTCACCCCTTAAGAAGCCCTATACCCGGTCTTCCAAAGTTCTGGCGCTTCTCTGATGGCTCATTGAGCCCGAGTAAAGAAGCTGGTCAATATAAACCTAATGGGTGTTAACACAGAAGGTAAATCATGCCCATTCAAAATACCGCATCCAAACTGTCTTGAACTACTTTCACAGCTAAGGTGATCTGTTGTCTGTTTACTCTGTCTGCTCTACAGCGCAGTTTTGTAATATAAGATCATCTTGTATTTCCACTCCATAAGGCTTGGAATCTTTGGGTTTTGTATGACAGCAGGCTCACTGAGCCAAATAATTAATGTTTTCCAGTCACAAGAAGTTAAAACACATAAACTGAAAAAAATTATATACTCAGGGTAAACAATGGAGCTTCCATAAAATATCTCAAATGATGCATCCTGGATTAGTAGATAGTTTTGAAAATCTGAATATCTGAAATAGCCTTTGTTTTTGCCATTGTTGAAACCTCATAGTAACAAAGTGTTTCTTCTTCATAGCTTGATAGGCTGTTTAAATAAGGTATTTTATGGTTAGTGCAAATCAAAATAATTTGATGACTACTGTTGATCTTTTGGATGCTAATATAACTTTTATTGCAGCAGTTCTTTCAGGTGAAAGCAAAAGTTTGAGAAAGTTTTATGTTGTTATTCCAATGATAAGCATAACAGTTTTGTTATTTTTTTTTCTTTTTTTTAAAGTGCTGTTAGCCCAGTAAAAATTAATCTTGAAGCTTATAGAGTGGGTTTTTTTCATATTTGTGGTACAAAAGCCTTATTGGTCTAGCAACAAACAAAAACATTATTTCTGATACCAGAAGTATTTAAGTTATAGGACTAAAAAGGAAAAAGCTGGGAGTTCTGTGTAGCTTCTGCTAGAAGTCAGTAAGACAGGATTTTCTCACTTCTCTGACTGTAGAGGACTGTATTTTTAATATGTATACCTGGAGGATGATAACATCAAATCTCATTCAACCAATATTTCTGAGATGTAAAAGTGATCTTACACAATCTGTTTTAAGTTTGTTAATCTAATAAACAATGCTTGTTTTTTTTTAGCATCAGCCTTAAGATGAGTGGCTGCCGTGTCTTTGTGGGACACTTAAGCTCACGTGCTCGGGAACGGGATGTGGAAAAATTCTTCAAAGGATATGGACGCATACGAGAAATCCATCTGAAAAATGGTTTTGGATTTGTAGTAAGTAATACCTTATTTTCCTTTCTCTTGCTTGTTGGTACTAGCCTTGCTAGGCTGATGTCAAGGAAGGGAAGACACTTAAGAGAATACTTCCAGTTGGAAATGGAAAACATTAATACACATTTCAGACTGCTTTTCACATGTTGGGATTACAGTTTTCTCCCACTCAGTTATGTTTTACGAGGTTTTGTCCAGGTTTGGTAATATTCTAGCTACATTAAATGTATTGTCTTATCATAGTCTTTCATGGATTAAAATTTTATCCCTTATTTCTGAAGACAGTATAAATATCCTGTTATGGCATTACAAAACTTGACAAAGTCTTGACCTGAAGAAAAGTTTGTATTATACAAAGTCACTTACGTTCCTCTTTCGCTCCTTCTAGTCTGCTTGGTCTATCTCTAAATAATGGCCTGACATAAAAGCCAAGTCCTTGGCTAAGACCACAGGTGTAATAGGTGCTTGCTGTTGGATTGAAGCAGCACAGCTTTTGACTCTTGTGCAGCTAAAGTTAGGCATATTCACCATCAATGTATGTTCACAGATCACATGTGTCTGTCAGACTATTAAATGAAATACACAGTTTGTTGGGTCTCAGTTTCCTACCACTGCTTTTTAGAGCTCTATGCTCCTAAACTGTTGTCTAAATTTTTACAGCTTTACAGGTTCACAGATTGACTCAGGATCAGCCTGTTCCTTAACTATTATCTCCTGAGGACTGAGAATTAGCTGTTCTGCGGTATTGAGTTCAAACTGGGAAGGTTGTTACTGTCCTTGCTCTATAGTAGGCTTACATGCCATTCGTCCTGCCAAGGTCAATCCCTTGGGTGAAGCTATGGGAAAAGAACAAAAAAACAGACTCTTCCTACTTTATATTCATACGAGTATCGTTTCTTGACTCTTACGTGTGCCAGTTCCTAATTGCACTACAGTATGAGTTACTTCTTGTGGACCAGCAGTGCGTAAATACCTGCCTCTTAAAGTCCAGGAGTAAACAGCCAATCTAGACCTGAGGCAGCATTTGCTTAGTGCATCCTTTCCAATTGCTGCTATTTCTCAATCGCCTTTCCCCGAGCATTCCTCTTCTTTTCTTGGGCAGGGCTGTTGACTCATTCAGGAACAACTTCTGTCCAACTCCTGTATGTACCTGAGTCAGCCAACCCTCCTTCCTCTCTTCCCCAGTTCCAAGGCAGAGGCATTTTCTTTCAAAGCTCACTGATAAGCTTGAATAATTGTCCTGTAACTCTGTCCAAAAAATTTAATTGTTCTCCAAACTGAGAATTTTCTACTTACATCTGAACAAAACTTTCTCCCCCTTTGCCTATCAACCCACCACTGTGCACTCAGATGAGGAGGAAAGCGCTTCCATCATCTCCGTAATTGTGTTTTAGGTGTTGGAAGACTGACTAGATCCCTTTTGAGCTCCCTTCGGGCTGAACAAACATGGTACTCTTGACCATTTTTTGTCCTCCAACCTTCTGATCAGTTTTGGTGGGCCTCTGCTGGTCCCACTCCAATTTTTTTATGCCTTTCTTGAGCTGGAGGGACCACAGCTGGACAGTGTTCCAGGTGTGGCCTAACAAATACCAAGTAGGGTGGAATAATCTTTACTGATGCAGCCCAGGATGCAGTTTGCTTTTGTTGCAGCAAGGCCACGCTGCTGACTCACACTTAGCTGACTCTCTACAAGGATTTCCGTATCCTTCTCAGCAGAGCGACATTCCAGCCACTCAGACTCCAGCCTGTTCTGCTGCTTGGGATTATTCTGTTCCAGGTGCAGGAGTTCAGATTTATCTTTTGTTAAAACTTGCGATTCTTGTTGGCCCAATCTTTCAGCCTGTCAAGGTGTCTCTGTGTGGTGGTTTTTCCTTCTGGTATATCTATTTTTCCTCTCACTTTGGTGTCAGTCACAAAACTGATGAGGGTGCGCTTGGACCTGTCATTCAGATAATTTATAAATACGTTGAATAGCATTATCCTTTTGCAATACCTCACTTGTGATCGACTGTTAGTTAATCTTTGTTTTCAGTTACTTAAAATCTTTATTTATAAAACCTCCTACAAAACCCAAATTATTTTGATTGAACCTTGTAGTGTTAAAAGCATGTTTCCTTGTGATTGATTGAAATCATTGCTTGATCTTTGAAACTAACTATATTTACTTAAATTTTGTAGATTTCAGTGCAGAATGTTTTCAAACTTCAGACCATAAAACTAATATGTAAAGCTAGATAGACTTACAGACATTCAGTTTGTAGAAACTAACTGAAATAATGGGAGTTGTAGGTGCTGACTATTGATACTCTTAAATGCTGGGCCTAAGTGAATTTTCTCAATATAATCTTTGCATCGTTATGCAAGGATGTGTCATGTTTCACTTGGTAGTGAAACAGATTTCAGTGCAGAAGGAGGAAGATTGCTTAAGCCAGTATTGCTTCTGAAAAGCTGTTTATGGTTATGCAGACGCTTTCTTCAACTTGAGAAGCTTCTTCTCAGTTGTTCGTTGCTCTCAAGCTGCAGTTACACAATTTTTTTTTCTTCATCCACACTGCTGGTTCAAGCAGTCGCTACCCAGCTGCTTGTTCTCCCTGCTTTGTTTCTTTCCTTTCTCCCCTTGCCTCACATGGTGTTACCAGAGTTGTTCAGCCACATAATGAACCTACCTGTGAAGCCGATCTAGTTGAAAAATAGCAGTGTCTTTTTCACCCCACCCCCTGCACGAAGCGTGCCGGTTTTCATCTGAATGGGTTTCTTGACCTAGTTTCCTGCAGAGCTGTACAAACAGCTTTGCCAAGAACCAGTGGTCTGGATAGTGGGCAGAGGCTACGCGGGCTGACTAAAGCAGCATTGCTGCCAAAAGCAAAGCGACGGATTCTGTTGCAGCAGTATATGGAATTGCGTATTACATCTGATCCAGACCCCCAGGTGGCCAGTGCTGAAGAGGGGCTTGTGATTCTCTACTCTTCTTATACAGAGACCTTTTTGACAGACTAGTGAGCTTAATTAGCTCAGCAAAAAATCAGGTGGTCTTTTTTTCTGATTTACTGTTTCTTTGCCAATTCAGTAAGAATTGAATCAGCCACAGAACTCTCGTAAGAGGGTTTTGGGAGTGCACACCTCTCCTGCTTTTGTTTGCAGTTGATCAGCTTGTGCTCTTACACAGGATTTCCATGTATGTAGGGCTGTGTTTTAAACTGTATGCCTTAAAGTAATCCCCCTACCTCTCCCAAAAAGTATTTTAGATATTTCTGTAATAAACCAGGTGATTTAATTAATTTTATATAGGCCCTGCAAATAGTTATACAGAAACAACCGAGGGGAGGCAAAAGGAGTTGGCAGGGTGGAGGGCAAAGAAATAGTCATGAATACGAACATCTTGGCTTCTCAGTCATAAATGTACTAGGAATCGCTTCCTTGTTCAAAGTTCTGGCTGATATTTGCTGCAGAAATGTAAAATCTATAAAGAAAACATGTTTTCTAGAATTTCAATATACTGAAGGAAAATACATTTTATTCCTATTTTTTCTCTAGGAATTTGAAGACCACAGGGATGCTGATGATGCAATTTATGAACTAAATGGTAAAGAGTTGTGTGATGAAAGGTAGGCTTGATACCATAATTCCACTAAGAAACATAAGACCAGCAAAAATGCTTTGCATCCAGATACAGTGCTCTGACACCCGGGGATACACCTTCCATAACCTTATCTAAAGAAACTCATTGCGATCTTGGCTGCAGTCTTATATCAGGCAAAGATGGTTTGGGGCTGGAGCAGGGGCATTTTGGAGCAGGGCTGACTGTTTTCTGTTTTTACACATACTTTTTCCTCCAAAGCTAACCCAAGGTCTTGTCACTAGAAATATTAGTAAAAGTGAATTGAAATTATTTACTTATTATTTATATTATTTATCTGTCGTTGTCAGAAAATAAGTTGATGATAGACTCATCATCTGGTGTGTTGCCCTTCAGGTTGCAACGACATGGACTATAGTCATTGTATGTTAGAGTGATTTTTATTTTCATTGTGGAAGTTGGGTTTAGGTCATTAGATTTTTCTTATTATTCTGGTACTCTTTTCCCTCTGTGATTATTCTTGGGTTCTGATTGAGCAAATATAATTATTTCAGTCTGAATTACAGACCCATGACAATTTTCATGAAAGTCTGAGGGAGATGAATGAGACAAGAAAATACCACTGTTCTGGCTCTTTAAGAAATGCCAGTGACTGTGTTATAAATCATTGCTTGCAAGGGCAAGATAATTCTTGTTCGTACATATGTGCTTCCAGTTGTAAGAGATTTAAATGAGTGTCAAAACTTCAAGTTTTTGGTTTGTTTTTTGTTTGTTTTGTTCCTATCATAAGGGTTACAATTGAGCCTGCTCGAGCCCGAAGAGGAAGGGGCAGATTCGCACAACGGTTCAGTTATTACCAGTCAAGTGGATCTAGGTAGGTGGTCTGGACTATGTTTCCTGAAGAACTGTACTGAAATAGCGTTTTCTTCTTGTGGTTGGAGCTAGGGATCCACCTCTGTTTCCTGGTATAGCTTCACAAAAGAAGTCTTATGTTCTCAAACCTTGGAGGTCCATTATTATTATTTACCTCCTTTGGCTGAGGAGAATATGGATTTTCAAGCAGTTTAACTGGCTTGCAGAGGTTCACAAACTTATTATGAAATGCTCCCTCTCCATGTTGCAGGCACTACATTGGTCTTGCTTCCTACTGTTGTGTAAATGATGTGAAGGAGTAATGCTGCAGTTGGAGTGGCAGTTTTTAACACTTAATCAAGAAAAATGCCAGAGCTTTCTATTGAGGCTTTTGTCATTAAACTGAGCTTACAGGCTAAGTTGAATTATTGTAGAGCAATAGTTCAAAGTATTTACTGTCTAACCAAGCTTTCACATTTCCAGTGGCATGGTTATCAAAATGCTTACTTCAGCACAGCATACAAAAGGAACTGTACTTGAGAAACAGTGCAAGGGCACAAGAGACTAGCATGTGCAGAAGTGTTTAAATACCAGTTGAGTAAGTTTGCTGACTGAGCAGGTGCCTTGCTGAAGGAGAGCATCTGTCGGACGATGCAATCTGAAAACCAGTACATAGCTCCTATCCAGAATACCTGTAGTAGACACACAGTATTTGTGGAGTTGTTTACTTTCAGTGATTTGAGCCAGTGGTGAACCTTGCGCCAACTTGCAGTGGAGTTTGTGAAAGTTCTGCAGATTTGCATATATTCCACCGAACAACTAAACATGACATCTTTGTACTACCTGTGTGAAGTAAATATGCATAGAATAATTTACTCTGTAGAAACATAGCTGTGGCTATGCAGAGTAGAGTTTGAAGAAAGACGAAGGCTTAACTGACAAAAACCTCTGTGTTTGTTTCAAAGTCAGAATTGCTGCCAGTTACAACCCAGTGTCTGGAACATCTAATTTGCATATGCGAGTATGCTAATTAGATTATTTTTTCTTTAGTGGCAGTAACCTTGGTGCGATATAATTGGTCCGAGGTCAAGGCTAAAAGTGGACTTTTAAAGTAGGAATTGTGATTGAAGGTCGTGGGCATCTGACGTTGTAGTCATGTTCATGACGTCAGACTGCCGATGCCAGACAGGAAGAGACTACGGTTTGCAATAATGGAAAAATGAGACTCAGCCTGCCAGTTTTGGGACTCTGGGACCTCTGTTTAAATGCCCGGAAGATCTGGATGTTCTGAAAAAAATTGGGACACTTTGAGGTATGCACTGAAATGAAATTGCCTGTGCTTCAGTGTACGAATCAGTACGCACAATTTAGGATCATGTTTCTATGGGAGGAGAAGATGAGAATAATTTTCTCTGAGGTCAGTGTTCTTGATTATTGAATCTTTTTGTAACAATACGAAGTAGTGCCATTGTTAGAATCCTGCGTTACTTACCAAAAGGCTGGCATACCTTTTTCCATAGTTCTTAGATCCCTTTGGATTCAGAATGACTAGTATTAGGAACAGAAATGGTCTGGAAGGGCTGTGTTCTTTCCAGATGCCTTACTCTTTTGTATGAACATTTTCAAGCCACATTTTCATTTTTGAGACGGTCTTTAATTTTTGGTTAAGTGAACAACATTAGCTTTCATTCAGAAACTGTACACTGACACAGTTATTTCAAGACAACCAGCTACCTAGCTCTCATTTTACTAAAATAAGAATGTGTCTACCCACAAAAATATGTCATATAGGTCCTGCTGGCATTTATAGATACTAACAAGTGATTTGTAATTTAGAAGTGTGAAGTAACATTCTTTCAAATTGTGCCTTCTATGTCCCTGACATGAAACAGAATTCATCCTACGAACTAAAAAAAACATTTAAAAGTTGTCCTTTACATAAATATCCTCCAGAGCTATACGTGTGATCCAAGCCTGTCAAATACCAAAATTAAACTAATTATTTTAAAATTATTTTCATTCTACTAGGCACTTATTTCAGTGTATCTAGAAAAAATGGCAGCTATATTGACTGCCTTGGTATAAAGCTCTTCATCAGAATCCTTTTTAATCCCCTTGTAGCAGCTCTGCTTTTTGTAGTGGACTCTTTTAATCCCCTTGTAGCAGCTCTTTTCTTGTAGTGGACTCTTAAATATATTCTTGACTAGAGAGAATCAAATCTCCAACAAGGAAAATACTTAAATCTCTCAGCAAACTATAGAAAACATCAGATTTCTTCTGCTTTCCTTACACTGGAGATTTTCTCCTTTTTTTTATTTTCCTCTGAATTCTTCTAGCCGGTATGGACCTCCTATTCGTACTGAACACAGGATCATAGTCGAAAACCTTTCATCCCGTATCAGCTGGCAGGTGAGTTAACATCTTATTTTTTTTACACCTTATTTTCCTACCCTGTAATTAGACTGCTCTCAGCCTAATTCCTTAATAAAGCCATCATAAATATTTAACCTGAATAAAAAATAAGCAAAAAGGCTTCAGTGATTCTTAAAAACTATAATTCAAACACTTAAAGAAGTCTTTGGTTTCACAGCTGTGCAAATAGTTCTATAATTAGATTTTGTAGCTGGGAACTGATTCTTACTTTTGTTTACCAACTGATAAAACTTTCAAAGACTCTAGATAGCTTCTGAATTATTGAAGCATAGCATCCATTCGAAGTATGTCATCTTTTTGTATTGTTACGCCTAGTAATGTGTCATTAATAAAGGGAATCTTTAGAAAGCTACTGTGTAAAGTATGCTTGCTGTAGATATTTTTCTAAAACCCCCAAACTTTTGGTAATTGTCTCTTGAAGTTTTCTTACCACCTTTCTTATTTTTTTTTCACCTCTTGCTAATGTTTTGATAATTTTTAGCTGGCTTTTAACAAATAACCATATAATCAATTCCTTTAGTTGTGTTCTGCATAGTATACCGTCTATAGAAAGTTTACTTTTTAGGGGCATAGCAACAGATGCTGTTTACAAAAGCTGAGTGAATAGTGAAGTTTTGTCTTGTTTATTAACATTTATATTCTTTAAATAAAGAGACTTTAATTAGTGTACTGAAAGATGCAGTAGAACATGTTGAATGTTTAAAGCCTTGGTCTTGCAGCTAAATCCACATGAGGAGGCTGTTTGGCTTGCCTGGAGCTCCGCTGATGTGTTTCATAAGAGCTTGGGTACAGTCCATGCAGATAAACGACTGAACTACGTTTGTTTATTTTCTGCATGACAGGTTCAAAAGATTCGTAATAGTACAGTTGTGTTAGTTATTGAATAAGTGAAAAAACAACTTCTGAGTTGATGTGATGCGCAAGGGAATTTCATCTAAATATCTGCTGGGTATGCTATGCAAGTTTGTATGTGAAGAGACTGTTAGAAAACACAGCACTTGGAAACAACAGTAGGGACCAGAGAAGTAAGCTAGAAGGGAGTGTTAGGGAGACTAAATCCTATAATACTGTTCAGTGTTAAATTCATAACTTGAAAAAAAAATAATGTTTTTGTAACTTTCTTTTACTTGTGAATATTTATAATGGCTTTATGTGTACTTACCATTTTAGACTGAAGTCCTCCCAATTCAGAATTCATACTGATGAATCTTTAGGATTCTAAATGTTTTAATGGCTTTTAAATATATGATAAGTTAGCATAAGAGACTCTACTTCTTGATAAGCTGCCTAAATAGAACTAGTTTGAAGCTAAAATCCATATGCAAGCCTCATTTAGTTTTGAAGCTGTACTGCTTTGATACTGACTATAGCGTTTTAACTTATTTTAACTATGCTACTTACACAACAGATTACAATAGCTAATACATTAACAGTAGTGGCATTATTCTTCCTTTCTAATCCCCGAGTTTCTAACAAGCACAATTGATATGGAACCTTGCTTTAAAACTTAAGACGCATAATTTCATCTTTGGTGTGTGCAGATCCCCATGCTTTGTGAACTTCTCTCTCCTGTAAAAGTTATTGTGTTGGGATATTTTTAAAAAAACACTTTTTTTTTCAGATCAGTTTCCTCAAATTGTTGACTATATTGTTAATAGATGATCTCATATTTAAGTAGTGGACGAACTTCAGTCAGAATTATTTTTATTTTAGCAAACATATATTTCTGCATGTTCAGAGCTTTCTAACCACCCTTATTAGTTCTTCAGCATCTGTGAATTTTCGAGCAGTTGGGAAAAGTAGATCTGTGTTACATCAAGATGTAATTTTTAATATGTGTTTTTTCTGTTTATTGATGTGCTACACCTTATTTTCCTTTCGTGCTAAGGACGACAGGGTATTCTTGTACTGTTTAAGGTGAACCGGAACAGTAAACTTGGGATAAAATTTGGCTGCTCCACTGATTTCTATTAAGTAAGACCAGATAACTTTAAAACATTCCCCTAATAATAGCAAGTACTCTGAGCTTTTATAACACATGCACACTTAACTCATTTGAGCAATAATTTTTGCATCTTAATCATGTTGACATTGCTATTACAAATGATATTCCATGATGATGATCCCTAGGATTCAGCATATAGTGTGGCAGGTCTGTGGGGGCCTCAATTTTGAAGCCTAAGGTTATTGAATTTGAAAATAATTATGTAGATTAACATTTTCTAACTTTCTTTTGATTTAACTGTCCTAGTCTGGTTAAGCTCTCATTGACTTGAGCTAAAATTTTGTTCTTCATCTCTCAATCGGGATAGACATAGTGAGGTTGAAGTATTACTTCTAATGGTACTGTAGGGCTCATTTTTAATTTGCTATTAAAGTTTCTTTGTGTTAAGCACATGTGAAACAAGGAAAATATCTACTAGCTTGCATATGTTAGTTTTTAAAACAAAACTATTAAATTTTAATTAAAAGAATAGATAAAACTTAGCTGCCTTCTATTCTGTGGCAAATATTCTAAAGTTTTTCCTGGCTTTTTGTTTGTAGTCTTTTCTTCCTTAAGCGTATTTCTAACCAAGTGCATTTTGAACCTATTCTAACAACCTTGATTTGGTTAACCCTCATTTTTCTTGTGTGGAGGAAAAAGAACCAAAGAGTTGGGTTTCTAGTGGCTGGAATTCTAGGATTTGGCCTGTTCTGAATTTTCCTTTTGGTTCCTATGACACTCCTGTTTTTTGGCGATCTAGATCTTGGTTTGCCTGGGTTTGATCTCGATTGGCTAGCACAGATCATCCTCGGGTTCTTTAGCCACTTCTGGAGACTATGTCCAGTGCTTTCAGGGCCTCGGGTACCTCCGTGAAGCATATTGCTATGAGCCATCACTCTGCCTTTCTCATGTCAGAGAGTTCCTCTTGGCCAGCTAGGTATTGGACAAGCAACTCTTTGCTTAAGGTATCTTCTTATGTCATCTGCCACTTGTGGCATGTTGCGGTAAGTAGTCTGGGATTATAAAATACCAGATACTGTTTGGTAAAAGTACTGTTTTAACTTATACAAATGTTTAGCTTTTTAGTGACCTTTTATATTATTTGTTTGTACTTTATCCTATTGCTGAGTAAGTAATTTTACAGTGTCTGCGTGTTTAGTCATTGACATGGCACTGCAGCATGACATGTTCAAGTGAAATACAAGAAATTGTTTTCCCTTTGTAAAATTGTTAATTACATAGTAATTACACCTTTATGCTTTTAATTTTGCTGTGAAGTTGGGGGAGGTGAGCATATAGAATTGATCTGCATATATGAGATTGTCGTTTAGCTGGAGCGTTAGTCATGAAAATTTACATTGAATACTATGTTGCTTTTCATCTCCTATAGTTCTGATTTCAGTGCATATGCTGGTATCTTTAAGTATTGCATTGTGTTTCCATAAGAGCTGGTTTTGGGATGCAGGATTATTTTAAAAGCAATGTATATATAAATATAAAAGCATTAAGCAGTTTTAGCAGAGAAAGTTTCAGGGGGGTATTACTGCTAGCTGACCTATTTGTGTCCTGTTTAAGGCTAAAATGTTAACTTTTGCTGCAGGACTTAAAAGACGTCATGAGAAGGGCAGGGGAAGTCACCTATGTGGATGCACACAGAAACAACAGGAATGAAGGGTAAGTTAATTTTCTGTATAAATCTTTATGATAACTGAAACTGTTAAAGGCAAGTAGTATGAAAGAAATTAAACATAAATCTATGGTGTGGCCTAGATGCTGAAATTTCTCCAATTTAAAAAGAAAAACAAGATAAAACAGTAGAAGTTCAGAAGTGGTATTGAACTCAGTCTCTACTGTCTACCATGAAAACTGTGTGTCAAAGCAACAAGGGAAGGGAGAATACCTTTCAACAGTTGAGTTCTGCTGTCTTTAACTGAGAGTTATTTACGTATAATCATTTATAATCTGACTCCTGAGGCTAAAATACCTCCTGTCTGTGGCTGCTTTGCACTGGTTCAACAGTCAAAGTCATGGTAAATGAACATAACCAATCTCCATAGGGAATAACTAGGTGCCTGCTCTCTGTTCTTAATTCTGCACACTACAACAGTCCTGCATGACAAAGCAGGCGAGAGGGAAGTGTGAGTAAGAGTGTCTATGCTGGCAAAACAGTGCTGTAGGGCCACTGCAAGCAAATGCAACTTAGACTTCTTTTGAGGAAAAAACAAATTAAAAAAAAAAACAAAAAAAAAACAAAGAGGGCATTTTTCTATTCACTATTAAGAATCTAAATAGGGCAGGAGAGCTTGCAAGTTTATGTTGTTTCTTGGAGAGCATTAGAACGTGATTTAGTGAGGACTGAAAGATACCTCCTCAGCTGGTGCAGGTTTGTGTTGCTTCCTGTGTTTTCTCCATCTCATTGCAGATGCTAGTTCTGGTAATGTTTAAGAAGATGTGAAAGGTATGGATGGCTAGGACTGTTAGTGTCATATTTTCCTGTTAAGCAAGTTAAAAATTAGCTTTCAGAAGATAAAACATCAAGCTGTGAATCAACAGATTGAAAAAGGCCCAAACTTGTTCTCCTTGTTTTTTCAGTTTCTCTGAAACTTTTTTTTTTCCCTGATGGTGTACAGGGTTGTGGAATTTGCATCTTATAGTGATATGAAGAGTGCACTGGAAAAATTGGATGGCACTGAGCTGAACGGACGCAGAATTAAACTGACTGAAGATCACAGAAGGCATAGGTATGTCACCTGACCTGATAAAAATCTGCTGAGGGCATGGATTTGGGTAGTATCGATGCCAAAGTTTTATTTTCTAATTCTTTGGCCCCAAGCTAAGTGTCACCACACAGAACCACTTTCTAGTAGTGTAAACAAATTTAGATAAGAACTAACTTGCTGAAAATAGGGTAAATAGAACACTTTTGCATGAGAGTACAGAGGTTTTTTTTTTTAAAGATAAAACTTGATATTTAAATGAAAGAACTTTTAAAAAAAATCTCTGAATTGTTGTATTAAAAGCCTTTTAATGGAAAGCTGCTTCACAGTCCTGTGAAATGTCTCTCAAATAGTTGTGAAAGACAACTTCTTCTTGAGAATGAAAGAAAAACAGCTTGCTTGGATTATTCCCAAAGCAGTTCTGCAATTTAGTAATTAAAAAAACATGCTAGATGCAGCTCTTTCATTGTCTCTCTTAAAAATAAATCTATTCATTTTCATTAAAAAAGGGACACATAACTAGAGAAGACATTAAACTAGTGTGCTGGTGTTCCATGCCTTTAGAGACTTCTTCAGCATCTTGAAAGAAACTCTAACTAATTTACATAGGCATTTCTAGAGAGAATAACTACCACAGGTATGAATTTTCATTTCTGAAACGGCATCTTTTATTAGGCAATTCATATTTTGCCAAGCTAGCAGAGAGTGTCAGTTCCCTGCTAGCCTTGGCCTAAGAAGATACTGTGATGGAGCATGACAGGAATCTAGCAGTGCTCTGAAATAACTGAATGCTGTGCGTAGCACATTCAGGTGCTCAGATGGATGGGCTGTGCATACAAAGTAGTTGAGAATTTAACCTGAATATTTTAAATTTAGTAGGATGTGAGACTACGTCTCTTAATTGTGTTTCTCTAGAAGCAGATCTCGCTCAAGGAGTTACTCAAGATCTCGCAGCAGGTCCAGGTCTACAGGATCTTCGAGATCGGACAGCCGGTCCAGGTCCAGGTCAAGATCAAGGTCCAGGTCCAGGTCTCGCTCTCGATCCCGGTCCCGATCTCGATCCCGTTCTCGTTCTCGCAGTCGTACACCTAAAAAGAGTTACTCCCAGAAAAGCCACCGCTCCAGCTTGCCAGCTTCTTCCCCATCTCCCTCTTCTTCTAAAAGAAAATCTCCTTCTAGGTCGAGCTCTGCTCATAGCCGTAGTTAACCTGCTCTTAGAGATGTATTAATGCATTTAATTTGATTCAAGTTTCTTGAAGACTTGAGACAAATTATACGTGAGAACTGAGAGGGGAAGAGTTAACGTGATGAAAGGGTAACCTCCTCTTACATTGCCAAAGTGCCTGTCATCAAATAGGCCATCTCTGTGAGGAGGGGCTGTCAGCTTTCTCCTTTCAGTGAAGTCTGGAGTGGGAAGTCTTTTTAATTTTTTTTTTCCCTGCTGTTAGGAAACATTTCTATCATAGATATATTATGTAAACATAATGCTGAGGTAATGGGATGAGACAATACGCTGCTTTCTCCCTCTCTTGCCCCCCACTTTCCCCTCCACCTCCAAGGCCTTTGACTTCCAAAATACTATGTTAGCTTTTGTCCTTGGTATTAAGTCCAAGAACAGGAAGTATAGATTTTATTCCTTTTAAGGTTCTGTGGCTACTTTTCTGTGTGAGAATGAATGGACCAGCTGAATTTAGTTTAGAGTTCACTTTTTTCCCTGTTGCTTGGCTTAACAGGCTGTTTAAGTTCCAGCTTTAAATGACCTTGATAGTATGCTTAATTTGCAACAGACTTTCAGGAATACACATTGGTCAGTTGAATGTTGCTCATTTGGATAGTGAATCAATACAATGTTAACCAGTAATGAAAGCTGGAATTTCCTGTTAAAATGAGACGTACCATCCAGATGTCAGGATTATTAGGAATCCATTATACTAATTTTACAGTAATTCACTAGTATGTGGTATTGTATGTAGAGGCCTTACTTGACAGGTGATGCCATAAAACTGCACAGAGATGTCAATATGCATGTCCATGTTTTTGATGTTTATAAAAGTGACACATCTTTCAGACCCAAAAGTATGATAGTGAATAATGTGTGTATGACTAGGAATAGTCTTGGTGGAAAGGAAGGTTATTTTAGTAAAAGACAGCAGCAAAAAATTCCAGGAAAAGTGTAGTCAGTTGTGACAGGAAAAGTTAATCATGTTGCAGCATAAAGAAGATAATTTCTTTAAATCTCCTAAATGCACAGTTGTTTTGATTAATAGAAATTTCCACTGCAAATACTGTTTGTTCTTATAATTTGGAACTAGAATTTTTTTTAACTTCTGTATTGTTAAAGAAGGGAAATGTTTTTTGAAAAATACGTAAATTAATCCCAAAGTCTTACGTGTGTTTAAATGTACCATTCCTAATAAAATAAAACCTTTTTCTGGCTTACCTTGCAGTTTTGGTTAGTAATGTTACTGTTCCTGTTGTTTACTTTGCATGGTCTTGCAAACATGATCACACTGAAATTTATTTGAAGGTGTACCCATGGGAAGCAAGGGAGAATGTAAACTAGAAACCAGTTATGACATGTAAGTAACCAGATGCTGACTAATAGGAGGACAGGATAGGATTTTACTGTCATGGCCATCAGTGGCTGTTGGCATGGATGGCAAATACTTGTCTTTCTGCAGTCCTTGCGTACAGTTCTGTGCCATGCCTCCTTGTCCACCAGTTCAATAGAAGAACCAACAACCAAATGTCCATAGGTGTTGGAATCTTCTGATAGGTAAAATAATTTGTCACTTTCAAATACGGTTCCAGAGATTCTTACATTGCCCACACTACTGTGCATCTAAGGCTTCAAGGCTGAATGCTTTCTAGAGCAGGTTATTGCTAATCATGTCCTTTGCTTGTTTGGCTTGATGTGACCTGAATATGCTAGCAGTTCAGAAGGAACACAAGGTACAAATAGAAATCACTTTGCAGAGGAATTTTACTAGATATGACTGTTGGGAAAGCTGGGGTATGCTCAGCTGTGTTAAATGTCAGTGTTGCTTACTTTGGTAAATTTGTTATGCTACTGATAAAACCCCCAGCAATGTCCACTGCCTAGCTTAGGACCTTTGAGACTGGCAACTGCAGTATCAGAGACCTTGAATGTTTAAATATAGAGCTAATGTAGATCTTGTGACTTTTACTAATTCTTGATTGTGCAATGTCATTCACCTTCCATAATTTTCTGTTGATACAGTCAGCAGTGGCAACAGAAAAATTAATATAGACCAAAGAACCAGCCTTCCCTCCCAAATACCTTGAGGTTATAAGCAAGTTTATAATCATCATTGTGATTGCAGCCTTAAATACATACAGCTTATTGCTGAACCTAAAGCCTGGTCTACCCCTAGATTTGTGTTGCTATTAATACTGGTTAGAAGAACTTTTTTTTTTTTTTTTTTAGGCTTATTTTAAATTGTATGATTGAACTGATAGTGGTTTAGTGTGGAAACACCTATGACAGTATTTTTTTCTGTGCTGGCATAGCAGCAGTTTAAACATCTTTGCCAGCATAGCTACGCCCAAGTTAACTGTAGTACTGGTTTCTAAATGTAGCAGCAGGTAACTAAGGACTGCAGATTGTAGGGTAGTGTTACCAACGCAATGTGACACGATGGAAATAGACCTCTCACTAATTTTTTTACATGTTTTTCAAGGGGCAAGCAGTGACTCTTTCTTCCCCTAAGATATACAAAGGTGTTCAGGTGAGGAAGAGTTGAGCTTTTGAAATACTAAGAATAATAAATCTGATCTTTCTCTGGGTAAGGATTTTTTTATGGTAGATATGAACTTGGCATCTTTCTCAATATTTATTTGAAGGACAAGGACAGGAATCTTTAGCAACTAAAACCAGTTTTCTTAAAGGAGAGGTTGAGTCCCTGGTTACTCTGCTCTTAGTTATTTCTTTTGGTATATTAATTTAGGTGCCTGTAGAAATAATGGATTTTGAAGCCCAAAATTTTATTTATTGTGCATGTGTCTTTTTTCCCACGGCTTTTCCCACGTCAAAAAAGCTTAAGCCCTTAAAATGTACATGGAAGAGAAGGTGGAAGGGTGGTCTGATTTCTCCCCCCACGTTTCCTACTGTGTCACCACATTTATTTTTGTTCTTAAAGAGGACAGACTATGAATAGCAGACTGGATTTTTTTTTGCCTTTAAAAAAAAAACAACCACCAAAAAAACTAGACCTCAAGAGTATCTTATCAGGAAGTCCTAGCAGTTTTGAGCAGGTTTCAGAACATCACAGCCCTATTTGGCACACAGGGAAATAAAATTATATTTTTCATTTGGATTTAAAGTTTTGACCTTACCTAACATGTAAAATGAGCTACAACTCTGTACACTTTGTCAATTGCTTTGATGAAGGATAACTCATTCTGCCACTCTAACTTGGTTGTGACTGACCTCAACTTGGAGCAAACCCAGTCTGGAATTTGTAGTTTTGACTGACCTCAACTTGGAGCAAACCCAGTCTGGAATTTGTAGTTTTAGGGCATATGACTTGGTGCAGAGTGGTTAAAAAGACAGTCCAGCAGCCTGAATAAAAAATAATTGCTTGGTGGTCAGCAAGTGTAGAAAAGTCTTGAGAGGGAAGAAGAGGGACTAGGACAGATGGAAGCTGTGAAGGGAAAAAAAGTACAAGAGGGAGTTTGAGTTTTGACAGGTGGCAGTTTCAGTGTCAAAGACTGGTATAGATAGACCACAGGAGGGAATAGAACCTTGATACTCAAGACAACAGTTCAAATTTAAAGGTTTCCTCCAGCACATGATCTTGAGATAAACAAATCAGGGAATATGTGTGCAGGTTTTTTGCTTAAAAATATTTGGTGTTCTGCTGAAGAGCAAAAGGTCTAAAGAAAACTAAAGTCATACATGTGTTCCTGTGAAAAGATAGTATCTACAAGTAAGGTAGGCATCTTGATTGGTAGACACAGGCTTGCTTGGTAGACTCTTTAAGGAACACATTATATTATAGCCTGAAACTTGGCTGAACTATTAATGTATTTCAGAAACCAGTATTTTTAAAATAGAGCATTTTTAGACTGCGTTGGAACAAATTATTTTTCCATATCAGGTGCCTTAGTTCCAACTTTACAGAGCACAGGAATGTAAGCTCCACTTTAACTGTAAATAGACTTCTTTAATACATTAAAGTCATATCTTTAACATAGTCATGACACTTTCCGTGAGAAAGCTGGGAATCATCCCTTCCAACTGGCAGAAAGCTGCTGCCAGCCCTGCAAAGCTGAAGGGAACAAAGCTCTGAAGTAATGATGTGTCTACACGTAAATCTATCATTACTCCTACCCTTATTCTGCTAACCTGATCCTTGAAGAGCAGTTTTCACTAATTTCTCCTGTGCAAGTGGAGGTGACATAAGACAATAAAAATGTTAAATTTATATTAGATTCAAAGGTTCCACTTGTACTTTGGGGTGCAGTTGGGCAATATTGCTAGGATGATCCAGCTGATGGCAAGAGAAGCTGCCCCCACTTGTGCCAGCTCTGATGCTCATCTGATCCCCCAGGAGCCAATTCAATTATATCACAAGTGGGTACTTCAGCCCTCCCGGCAGTACTGCTTTTTCCAGTCCTCTCTGGGAGGGAGGAAGTGGAATCATGGGGGTATAACTCCCCTGTGAGCATTCTTCTGTCTGCCTCCCTCACAAACGCGATTTTTCCTGACGTTATCCTCCCGTTCTGTTCTCCAAGCAGTCTGTCTCCAAACAGAACACCAACAGCCTCCTTCTGTCCAGGATTTCTTGTCCTTGTCACAGGACATTTGCCTCCCAGGGGAAGCCTGCAACTGCTTGTACCACAGGGCACAGCTGGTCGTTGAGCACTGCAACTGGCTACATGCCACCCCAAAAATATGAGTATATTTTCTGTGATGTTTATGGCACTTCTTTATGAGTAATTACCTTTTTGTCAATTTAACAGAGGACTCTTCATCCAAGGGTATCCCAGCAGTTTGTGAAGATAAATTTTATTATTTTATTGTACATGGCCACATCACATCTCTGCTTTACAGATGAGAAAAGGAAAGCAAGCGGCAGTGTGTTCACCTGCGGCTGCAAAACCAGAGAGATCAGGAGGTGGCCGAGGACGTGCCCCAGTGAAGGGACAGGGTTCCTCCCCAAACAGGTTCTGCTCTGACTCGTGCCGTGTGCTGGCCGCACTGACTTCTGCCTGTGGAGCCATGAAACAGGCTTGGAAGTGGTTTCAGTCCCTCTCAGAAGACAAAAAGTTTTTCTTTCAAAAATGAGATGAAGTAGCAGTGTGCCTCCAAGTAGGAAGAAATGCCCCAGGATCTGTACCCGCAGTGCTCTGCCGTTGCTCTAGCAGAGGGGGTCAGAGGTGACGGGTTCTGAGGTGGGAAGTTCTCAGCTCTGCCTGCTCCTCCTGCTGCACCCGGATCGCAGAGCTGAGGCTGTACAATTCCTCAGTGGCTTTAGTTTTCTTAGAAGATTTTGTAATTTCCGGTCTGTTTCCTTCATTCCCCCTCCTTGGCCATTGTTTGCTGGCAGACTAAATGCTCTGTGTGTACAGTACCTGAGGGCACGTTTCCCATTTTACCAGCCCTGCAGCCAGTTACCCCTCCACCCCCTCTCTTTGCAAACCTACAAGAGAGTTGTTAGCCTCTCACCCTGGGGCTGATTTACCAGGACAATGACGCTGATGAGCTAACTGTTAAGCCTGGCAGAGGGCTGTGGCTGGGGGAGCAGCCGAGCAGAGTGCTCTATGCGTGGCAGCTTAAAGGAGGGGGTGCAGCAGAAACCCAGGCTCCACCTAAGGGAGCCATTCAGGCCTTGGGGAGAGTCAGCACCAACAGGAAAGTGAAAGGGTTAACAGGCCTGGGTTAGAAACAAGGCCAGATTACGTGCTGCAGTGAAATACTAGCTAATGGCAGCTCTGTACGGGGTAGTCTCAGGATGTTCAAAGGACAATCACTGCTATTGATCTGCTGGGCCTAGGACCAAGAGGAGTGATGAGGGAGAGCAGAACAGTGTGAAGAGGTAAAACCTGCTCTTCAAGATTAAGGAAGGGCTTAAAACAAAAGAGAGTTTCACTGGTAATGAATGATACTTTTGTGTTGTGTGATGGCTGTAAGCAGGGATGAATGTCTTCTCTCCCTGTTCTCTCCTTTGCCACCCTAGAAAACCCTTGCACTGTGTGGGCATTCAGCAGTGGCAGGGTGAGCTGGAAAGATCAATGCACTTGGAGCAGATGCTTCAGTTCAGACCAAGAATTGCTCTGTGTGTGTATGTAGGTGCGATACATCACTGGAGACCCTCAGATCAGGTTCAGCGGGATCCTACATGGACACTGGATTTGTTTTACCCAACAGCCAGCTCTCAGGATTGTAAGGCAACTGGTTTCTCCCCGCATCTCGGAGGTCCATGGATATTACTTTGTGGTTCACAGAGGTAAGATGTAACAGTTCATGCTTTTCAAGGAAGCAAGCATCCATTGGTGTGTCTGAAGTAATTAAAAATCTAAAAATACTTCCACTGTAAAGCATTGAAAGCAGAGGTGCCCCAAACTGATATTAAAATTTGAGCCAGATTTTAGCTGGGGGTAGGGTGGAAGTGTTGCAGCAGATGCTGGCACTGCAATGACAGGAAAGGGAAGTAAGGAAAAGATGTACAGGGAAAGAAAGGAAACTGGATGAAATCTTTGCATTTCACATTAACAGGTAAAAGAATTCTTCCTCAAACTCGGTGAATGGGACTGTGAGTCTAGGCCATTGTCACTTCTGGTTGGGATTTTCCTAAGTGCCTCGGACATCAGGAGCCCAGGCCAGCAGCATTCCAGCCACCAGCCAGAGCTCTCCAAAAGGGCCAGTGGACTGTGCCTGCCTAGGCCACTGGCAATCTGGCCTTCTGCAGGGACTGGCCACCACAGAACCAGTATCTGGGCTCTCTGACTGACAAGCCCTTCCATGGCTCTGGCCAAAGATGGGATTTACCAGAGCTGGAGTTAAACACAACACCTAGTGCTTCAGCCTGAAGTGTTGGTTTTGATTGCACTTGGCTTTGTTCATTCTATGCCTTTTTCCCCATAGAGCTTCAGGTCACACTGTCTAACAAAAAGTATAAGCAAGCAGCTCTGCTCTTTCTTACGCACATGGCCATTGCTGTGTTCTCTGCATCACTGCCAGCTCCTGTGGATGCCTAACTGAAAAGTGATGTGCTCAAAAAAACAAGCTTTCTCATACATTTAAGAGGCTTCCTTGTTCTTTTCCTTCAAATTGTCACAGGCTATTTCTAGCACTGTGCAAGAACCACTGCTGATCACATAGACTGGTCTTTGAGCTTTGACAGAATGCGTGCTGCAAGCTTTCTGCCCACACCTGCCCTCCATTTGTTTCAGTTTGCTTTACCTCTTCCCAGCCCTGGTGCTTGGGCGGTGTAAAACCCACTTCTGTGCACTGCACATACTCTCCTGAACTTCTTTTAGTACAGTAGCTCGTGTCTCTTCTCCTTGAACACCAAAATGATCACACTCCGCTGTATTTCCCAGTGAGAACGGAGGATACTCGGGATTTAACTTTCAAGACCCCAAATCTCTTAGCAAACACCTCACAAAGTACCAGCGAATTTGCATTGCTCGTCTGAGACCTCGCAAACCTGCACCCTGCGCTCTCCTGCCCTACCCTTGTACTACCTGAACAGCAGCAATAGCTACATGTGGAAAAATTGTGTGGCGAGAGTGGTCTGTGCTGGTCCTCGCGGGGGGGAACCGGGGTGTTGGGCAGCACCAGCGCTGCCTTGGGCTCGGGTCTGAAGCTGAAGCTGTTTTAGCACCAGGGGATCGCGAGGAGCACACGGGCTGGGCCGGGCGGCAGCAGGGCAGCGGGCGGCGCTTTCACAAAGTATTCAGCTCTCCC
>NW_010132515.1:0-262 GCF_000699245.1 Pterocles gutturalis
TCCAACCTTAATGATTCTATGATGATTCTGTACTTCTATGATTAACCTTGTGCTACGGCCAGCTTAATTCCCAGCCTTGGTGCTAGCGTGGATGGCTAGAATTAGCAGAGCTGGAAAAGCCTGCTGTCAGGGGTTTCATGGGTCACATGGTGTCTGCACAACAGGTAACTTCTTGCTCCTGCCCTACCCTGGGAGAAGCGGTCCCCAGATGACAAAGGTGCATAAGGTCCTTTCTTTGCAGTGGTATCTAAACAGAAGCAAA
>NW_010132515.1:273-34759 GCF_000699245.1 Pterocles gutturalis
CCGTAGTCTTTATTTTGGTGTTGCTCGTCTTTGGAATGAGGTTTGATCTGATAGCTGAGGGTGAGAAAAGGTGGCAAAAGACAAGGACAAGTGGCAAAAGACGTAAGACCTCTTTTGTCCTTTCCTTTCTCAAACAAGCAGCCTTCCTGCTTCACCTGCCATGGCCCTGACTCTCACATGGCCTGCTGGTGAATTGGTTTGGCTTCCTCTACTGGCTTATTAAAGAAAAAAATAAAAAAAGAAAAAAACAAGTTTTTTGCTGCTGGTTTTACGTGTGAGGGAAGAGCCATCTTGTGAAATCTCACCGTGAGCCTTACAGCTGGGCAAGGTTTACTCTGGTCAGGTTGTACCATACGTTTTTCAAGTCTTCAAGTCAAAGCTGGAGGAACAGTTCAGAGAGAATCTCAACTTTGTAAAAAAAGAAAAAAAAGGTTAAAATGGGTAAGGTGGTCCTTCCTTCACTGGAAGGGAATGCATTGACTTGATATGTCTGGAAAACAGAAGATACCAATGTTTTTACTTTCTACTCTTTTCATTCAGATCAGTCAACTTTGGCTCTGAAGGCAGGAGATCCTCCTGACCTGAAGGACTTAGAGCCATACTGTAGTAGGAGGGGAAACCTGCAAGTAACTGGGCCAATTTGGAGGGTGACTGAGCTGCTTTTCCCTATCACGAGCCATCAAAAACAGGGCCAGTAATTCTAGTGCCTTCTCAGAGTTGGGTAGCAGGCACTAGGGCTTGAAGTTGTGGGGCCATGCTGTGCTACCCACACACAGTGAGCAGAGCGATGTAGATCAGCAGTTCTTGTATCGCTTGTCATGTCTTCCCATTCTTCCTATTTCAAAGACAATATTCAAATATATTTCAAAAAGTTCTGCACACTCTTTGATGCCCTCAGATCCACTTCCGATGGGGACAAAACAGAAGTCTCTAGTCTATTCCCTTTCTTTCTGCTCTCTGGGATTCTCTTGCCCATAGATAATAATTTTTTTGGCTTCCCTGTGTAGGCAATGTTTCTCATAAGATTTGAAGCCATTTCAGCCTGGTTTTGCAAGACAAGTGCAAATTATGTCACTGAAAAAGAGAATATGGATTCCCCTGCCTGTGTTATCTGACAGTGTCTGAAGTCTGCCAGAAAGTCTCAGAATTTCCCTTTAAGTTGGACAAGTCATCCTGATGAAAACTTGCCTTTCTTCTGTTGGCCTATGAGACCTTGTGCTCTCTGAATCTCACTTCAGTTCACACTGGCAATGTAGAACTTACTGCTTTCAGGGAAAACACCTTGTTATCAACTTTCAGAATGTGCACATTTTGAAATGCGTTTTTGTTTGTCTTCAGAATAAAATACAGGATTTTCAAAATGTCACCTTTCAAAAAATTTTGTGTGGGGCAAAATTTCTAAAATTTTAATTTTAAAGACCAGGAATGTGGTTTTCTATATTGTACTTTCACTTGTGTTTTCACTATTATGTGATCTGCCAATAATGGTACTCAAGTAATTTGTACTGATTCTGTTAATTTATTGTGATGTAATAGAAAGAGTCTATTTTTTTTTTCTTTTTGCCTAGGGATAACTTATCACAGGAGTAGCTATGTGGGACTGAAAATGTATAATAAACATTTCAGCTAAAATTTGAAATGTTTAATTTTAAAATATTGCATGGGAATACAAATCAAAAATAACATATTTATGTAATGTCAGTTTTAAAACAACGCCATTTGTGACCAGAAAATGTTGCAATCTGAAAACTTGGTGAAGCTTACCTCCTTGGCCTCTCTTTAAAATCTGTAGTTCAAAGACACAGGAAAGCCCTCTGGTACTTTACAATTTGGTAGGATTTTTTTTGTTCTAGACACTTCTCAGTTTTGCTTAAAACTGAGGCAGCCAAAGAAGAGGGCAGGTAAGTGGAGATAATGCACATATATTTTGAGCAAAGATTTGACTGGCTCTTTCCAGCCAACCTCCACAAAGCAGGTGACTATACACTTTTTACTTAGCTCAATATAACTACTACAGCTGCTATAATAGCAAGGTGGTTCTTTAAAAATGTAGTTGCCATGATGGGATGAGAATCCGAAAACAATTCACTGTGGCAAAGCAGTTGTCCTATTTGTTGCCAGCAAATGTATCCTGACTTCTGTGTCTACATTAAGTGAGGTTAGCTCACATTCAGGTTGTAAAGTAAACCAGGCTGTTGAGGGTGATGGAGTCAACTAATACTGTGGTTCAGCCACGGGACATAGCCATTCACTTTAAGTGGAAGCCCAGGAACATATGTCATATCACATTTACGTCTGCAGTCACGTGCTTTTCTTTGGAACTAACTCTGACATAGGGCATGAATGGAATAATCATTAACAAAACTTTCAGAGCTCCTTGCTGAGACTAAGGAGCATGACTTTCTTGCTAAAATTAGCTGTGTTTGAGAGTATGAACGGGAGAGGAGAGAAGGGAGTGGAATTAGTCACAGTAATGTCAGCTTTGGGTTAAATCCAAGTGAAATCCCGTGTAGCTTTGTGTTTTCCAAGGGTTATACATTGCTTCTTTGGACAAATTAAGTACTGCAATTCTTTGACATCTCCAAGATCCCCAGTCAAGTTTAAAGGATCCGGCATCCACTCATCTCCACTGCCCAGCTGAAGCCATTTCCCTCTCTGATATCCTTCCAGCAGCTTGACCCTGCACCACTTGAGCAAGGGCTGGTTACAGATCGAGTCACTTGCCTGGGAATAGCGGTGGCATTTCAAGCCCTTGGCAGGAGGAGAGGAGCCAGAAGACTTGGGAGTGACTGTCAGTCTCTGCCTTCATGCCATGTGCTGGGTCTGGCCATGGCTTCCAGAGGGCTGAAGGTGCTCGTGGGTACACAGCCCCAGCCACGGCCCTTGCTGGGGTGACCCAGCCTCAAGGAGCCCAAGGCTGCAGGGAAAGCCTGTGGTTATGGCTCCTGAAAAATGGGACCCCCCCAGGCCTGGAAATCTCACTTCACCCAGCAATGTGATAGCAGGGAAAAGATAAAAAACCCACCCCTCTTCTCTGCCCCCTCCAAGTAGGGCTAAGTGCTGATCTCTTTCATGTCTCTGATGTCTTATCACATTTCAGATGCTGTCACTAAGCCCAGCTGGGATATTTTCAGTGGAAATATCTAAGGAGAAATGAGAACAGTTTTGGTAAAAATAAATATCCAGAACTCAGCCTACTCTGCATTCCAATGCGATGGGATTTGGAAAGAGTAAAAAGATGTGTGAAAGAAAGAGTTTGTTTACGCGGGAAGCTGCTGTGAAGCAGGACAAACCAGGCTTCACAGCTCTGTGCTGCTGTGCCCGAGCTGTTTCCAGTGCCGGAGTTAGTCATTTGGAAACCACCTGCAGTGTAAAAACCCATCCTTTCTACTGGGGCTTCTTCTGCAAACCTCTCACCAGTGCTGTCACAAGACAGTCAGGCAGCAATGTTCCCTAGCTCCTCCATGTTGTAGTGCAGGCTTTCTCACCTCTTTAGCCAACACCTACTTCAGTCAATTACAAATTACTTGAGCCTTACTTTACTACCTGGCTGGAGTGCATATGTGTGCACATACTTTGCAACTCATTTGCAGCTTATAATGCCTCACAGACTGAGGATGCTGCTGTATAGGTGCAAAATAGGAATATAGTCTTGGATAAACAAGGGAGATGGAGATAGGGCTCAGACAGATGGAAGCTAGATTGCACCTATTGCTGCACCTTCATTTCTCAGAAGCGGCCTCCTGTTGAAGAGGGTCTGCCATAAAGGCCTGATGGCCACAGCTGGGCATGCTGGCTGTTCTCAGGAGTGGGCTCCCAAGAAGAAGGATATGCAATGCAAGGTATGCCGGGGTTTCCTTCAGTCTCTGGAAAGCTCCACTGCTCTTCCACCTACTTTTCTTGGTTCTTCAGAGGCTTGTGAAAACGACAAGTGTGACTATCTAAACAGTTGCTTGTTAGAAAATATTCTCCTCTCCATAGACCACTCTTCCATTTGCACTCTGCTTTTCAATAGACTTCCTGTTACCTTTGTGGTACTGGCATGTGAGCAGGACCCCATCTGATAAGCAATCTGCATGCTCTTACCCTTGTGAACTAATTTGCCTCTTTTGGACAGAGAGGCACATCCCACCTTTGCTATGGGGGAGAGACTGTTTGCTTGCCAGTTACCCTAATGCACCCCAAATGCTCTAAAGTCACACTGTAGACTACCTGGAAGCAGTTGGTGTTCACTTGCTGTGGTGAGGTGAGGCTCTGGGATCAACTTGCAGTGGCAAATGAATGGTGACCCCAGCCGTGACAGCTGCTCTGATGGCCATGTGTCAGCATTCTCCCAAATCTCTGCCTTTCAGACACCTGTTATTGACTTACCACTTTCAGAGATGCCAGCCAGGAGAGGTTTTTACACCAGACATCTCGTACACATCAGTGGGATCAAGGACACTCTCTTTGGAAAGACAGAGCAGCTGAATAAATAATATATGTATTTTTTATAAAGTTGCTTTCCTTCTCCAGGTGGCTGAGTGTCTTTCAGGGTGCAAAGGAGAGAAGCTTTGGCCTTTGACTAAACCCTGGAAACCTGGTAGAAAACAAAAAAAAGTATTGCATCGTACTACAGAAACATAGCAGCAGTGGCACCAGTATCTCACCTCCTACTGCAGCAGTTTTTGTAGGAAGCTGAATAATATTTACCAGATTTGTATGTGTGTCTCTAAGGAATTCTGAAAACACTTTTAGAAATACCTGTCCCTGTTTCAATTATCTCCATTCAGCAAGTAGCACTATTGCTACTCAGTGGGGTCTGAAACATTAATGACATTTCTCAGCGGGGGCCCAGATGCATGAGGCAAAGTAGAAAGAATTAGTTTAGCCATGGAAAAATGCATTGAAGTCAGAAATCTCAAAGTTATGCTAAGTTTTGTAATTTTATTAGTTAATTTAACAGTTCATTTAACAACTGTTAATCAGTTTTTAAAAAATAATTCTTCTCTCTAACTGGAAACAATATTATATTGGCATTCTTATTTAAACCTCATGGTTATCTTTCAGTTGTGAAAACGGTAAATTTCATAGAATCATGGAATCATAGAATTGTTAGGGTTGGAAAGGACCTTAAAGATCATTGAGTTCCAGCCCCCCTGCCATGGGCAGGGACACCCTCCACTAGACCAGGTTGCTCCAAGCCTCATCCAGCCTGGCCTTGAACACCTCCAGGGATGGGGCATCCACAGTTTCTCTGGGCAACCTGTTCCAGTGTCTCACCACCCTCACAGGAAAAGATTTCTTTCTAATATCTAATCTAAATCCGCCCTCTTCCAGCTTAAAACTCTTCCCCCTTGTCCTATCACTACATTCCCTGATAAAGAGTCCCTCCCCATCTCTCCTGTAGGCCCCCATTAGGGACTGGAAGGCCACAATAAGGTCTCCCCAGAGCCTTCTCTTCTCCAGGCTGAACAACCCCAACTCTCTCAGCCTGTCCTCATAGGGGAGGTGCTCCAGCCCTCTGATCATCTTAGTGGCCCTCCTCTGGACTTGCTCCAACAGGGCCATCTCCTTGTTATGTTGGGGGCCCCAGAGCTGGACGCAATACTCCCAGTGGGGTCTTACGAGAGCAGAGTAGAGGGGGAGAATCACCTCCCTTGACCTGCTGGTCACGCTTCTCTTGATGCAGCCCAGGACATGGTTGGCTTCTGGGCTGCAAGCGCACACTGCCGGCTCATGTTGAGCTTCTCATCAACCCACGCACCGGAGTCCTTCTCCTCAGGGCTGTTCTGAATCCATTCTCCTCCCAGCTTGTATTTGTTAATTTAACCGTTAATACTGAACTAAGATCCTCACCATTTTGAATATGGTTTCATAATATGACTATTACATGTGCTGTGTAATTAATATTCTTAAATTAACTTGACCTTAGATTTATCTGTGAACCCAAAGATCATTCAGATATGTGTAGTTGAGACAAATTACTCATACTATATTTTTTGAACTTGAATGAGCTTTTTAATAGACTTTCCCAAGTTTCAGATAGTGTTAATTATCTGAAACTTCGGAAGGGAAGATAATTATCTGCTTTCTCAACAGGAAATTATCCTACCCTACCCTACCCTATTTCCTGGTGTCAGGATGTAATAACGGAGTGTTTTGCAGAAATATGTTGAATTCACTCTGTTTACTAACACTGAACTAACACTTGTTACAGGAATTCAAGCAATTACTTGTTCTTGCTCTTATCCTCTCTCCCCCCAGGGAGGATTGTTTGAGCTGTTCAGTTTCTAAATTACAGTAGGCTTTTCCCCCTTTTATTCTAAATGTACCTGTCACTTGGTGTTTATTTAGGGAAAGGAAAAATTATGATTATGGAATTGCACCTTGCAGTAGGAGCCTAATTTGCTGAGTTCTGCAAGAGTCAAAGGTCTTGGACCTCCCAAGTTGCACATCAAACCAAACTGAAACAAACTTTCATTTTCCACACAAGTCAGTCTTTGTCCTTGTGCAATGAACTTCTGCTGTGTCTAGGAGCTGAATTTCCCAACATAACAGGAGCAACCAAGTCTTTAAGAACCTGAATGTGCAAAAAAGCTGATTGTCCTAAGCTTGTAGGGAAGGGGGCAAGTCACAGATGCTCAGTGTTTAACAGGGTGAATTCTTACTGCCTTTAATGCGTCTCCCCCCTGGGGCTGGTGTTTTGTTTTTTTTTCTTTTATGATAGATTTTAAGGTTTTCTATCTCAGTATCTCATAAATACATTATTAATAAGTCAGGTACAGTCTCTTGACTGACCTCTTCTAAATTGCTCTGGAGAGCAAAGTGTACTGCTTTACTGCTGCTGCATAGAGCTGCGGGCCTGGAGCTATCCGATCCCGTCACACTTTTCACCTCCTCATAAAGGGATGAGAAAGCAGAGGTGGGAGGAAAGGCTCTTGCAGTTCTATCCAAATCAAGGGAGACTGAAGGAAAGGAGCATCTGGCAGCACTAACCTGGGATGTGCAGAGCCATTGCTCTCTGCCTATTTCATTTTTATCTAAAGAATAAAGAAGTCCTAAAGTTACTTAGGCTTGGCACTGAATTGTTAATGAACTTGTTGACATGAAGCTAAAGAGATTTGAAAAGACAACATATGGGCTAAGACATGATAAGGACAGGATGCCTCTCACTCACAGAAATACCAGGAGATAGTTACAACACTCAGTGATGATATGGAATTTCTTGAAAGCAGGCCTTGTCTTTTTGCCACCTGCTTCGTTGCAAGGGAGACTCAGGATAATACCCCCAAGGGAGATCGCTCCTTCCATCCTGCTATTTCACAATTTCAGCTCACGAAGAGAAGGTGGTTGGAAAGACACCAACTCCTGTAAGTCCTGAAGTTGTCTTGGTTCCTAGCTATGTGGAAGACTACTTTGCTTAGGTCTGTTATCTCCATGGAAGTAAAAATGCTCCATTTTTATTTTTTTAGAATTATCTGAGTCCCTTTGAGCACTAGACATGCTTTCAGAGAAAAATTAGTCAAGCAAAGGGTTAAGTTCTTGATTATTTATTGGTAAAAAAGTTGCAATTTAGAAATATGAAAAAATAAATAAATGCAAACTTGAAATATACCTCACAGCTGCAGATTGCTGTATCTGTAGCACAGGATTTATTTCTGAAAGCCATGGAGATATTTCTGTCTCAGTCCTGTTTCAGAACTGCACCTCAGATGGAGCTTCTCTGTGCCGCTTCCCCTTTAAACCGCAGGAGAAGTTGTTCCTTGTCTCTGGTGGTAAATACAGGTGAAGGGGCAAATAATTTCCAAAAACTTCTAACCCTCATCCACCCTCTATTTTTTTTTTCTTCTGATCTACCTTTTAGCTTAATCTGATCTGCATTTAAGATATAAAAGGAATCTTTGCAGTGCTTATTTTTCATACTTTCTTCTTAATTGCAATGTGGTTATTCATGTATAATGTAACATTTGTCACAAGGCTTGTCATAAAGGGGTTTTTTTTGGAAGAAAATGTTTAGATTGCTGTTTGGTTTGCTAACCTTTTATGGTATAACACAGATGCAAGGGGTATCGGACATGGAACAATTACCTCTCTCCAGTGATGTTAATTTTAGAGGATATATTTTATTCAAATCTAAAGTGGTCCAATCATATATCTGCATGCTTTGATGCCATTTGGAGCTTGCAGATAAGTCTTATGCTTTATGATGATCCTGTTTCCTAGTACCTTTATGGTGTTATCTTAACATTACTGACATTTATGGCCAAAAAATTATCTTTAGGATTTCACTCTGGACCTTTTAGGAAGGAAAAATATTGTTCTAAACTTAAACCAGAAATCCTGATCACCAGTAGAGCTTTTATCTGGTTTTCTTGCCTCCGTCTATTTGCTTCCTACAGTACTGTATCTCACAGAATCACAGAATCACAGAATGTTAGAGATTGGAAGGGACCTCGAAAGATCATCTAGTCCAAGCCCCCTGCTGGAGCAGGAACACCTAGATCAGATCACACAGGAACGCATCCAGGCGGGCTTTGAATGTCTCCAGAGAAGGAGACTCCACAACCTCTCTGGGCAGCCTGTTCCAGTGCTCTGTCACCCTCACCGTGAAGAAGTTTTTCCTCATATTCAAGTGGAACCTCCTGTGTTCCAGCTTGAACCCATTACCCCTTGTCCTATCACTGGATGTCACAGAGAAGAGCCTGGCTCCATCCTCCTGACACTCACTGTATCCTTAGTCCTGTAAATAGAAACTTACCAATGATGCCACTATAACTTTGTTAATTAATATATATTCACACCATCTTTAAGAGCTGCTAGTAAATTTTGACTCTTCCATAACATAAATCTGACACATGCTACATAGTTACTTTCCAAAATGGGAGAGACATCTCGCTTACAACTCATTTACAATTACCCTTACAGGCTAGTTAAGGTAAGAAGTTTCAGGATATGATTCATCATGATATATATGAGATTACGCTTTCAAATTTATCCTTGGCTCTGTCTGTTAACATTTTCACTAAATACTGAGCTGACAGCTGGTGTCAATGCACAACCTTTGCATTTTGCCTTACTGTTATGAGACTTTGCAAGATCTCTGCAATAGTAGTAATATTTTCCTTAACAAATAACTACTTAAAAAAAACCAAAACAACAGTGTTGTACAACGGAAGGTGCTAGAAAAATAATATGTTCCTGAGAGGTAAAAAAAAATGAATCTATTGGTAGAAACAGAGTCTGATGTGCCCTGCAGACCATTCTGTAGAAATTAGCTGTTACTTATCTGTCAGAAATAATACTACACATTGGCTAATGAAGCCATGATTTGGGAAAAGATGGAGAGACAGGTTATCTGATTGGGTACATATGGATATAATTCCTTGTTGCAGAAAGGACTGAGCACATTTTAGTACACGTGTGCTCTCAGAACATTGATCCTGATAATAACATGTTAAAAAATATACAAATGTGAAAAATAGAAAAAAAAT
The DNA here is from genome assembly GCF_000699245.1 of Pterocles gutturalis. Lineage (NCBI taxonomy): Eukaryota > Metazoa > Chordata > Aves > Pterocliformes > Pteroclidae > Pterocles > Pterocles gutturalis. The sequence goes on from NW_010132515.1 coordinate 9,747, forward strand.
TTGAGACAAAATACCACTTAGAATAGCAGTTCCAGTATTATTAATAAGTGATTACATCTTGGCAAGGGACAAATATATAGAAAAATCAATACTAATTCATTCAGATCATTCAACAACATTAAACATGATGGACTGCAAATCCATGCTGGGTTCCTGGTGACTCTGCTAGGGGTAGATATTTCTGTGCTCCAGTTACTCCATTGCTTCTTTGAAACCTTGCAAAAAATAATCTGAAGAAAATGTTTTTTTTGACCTGAATTTTTTATTTGCCATTCCCATGTATTTGAAGGCTGTTAGAGAAGGCAAAATTCTCAGTGCTCTGGCTAGCAGGTGTATTTCACACCTTTCCTGACCTTGGGAGGGTTCTGTATGACAGTCTGCAATAGGTAGAAGTTCATCAGGTCATTAGTGATGTCAATAGAAGCACTAAGGGACATAGAAAGGATGTAAGATTTCTGGTCTTCCTGTTGATGTGGTTTGGAGCCCTCCTTTCTCTGTGGGACTGTTAGATGTTTCCAGACACACTCAGAGGTAGTTGCAAATCTCCCTCTTGATACATGGACTCACAACTCTTTTTTCTTCTTTTTCTTGTCTGTCTTTTCTGTATTTAGCCATACATCAGTCATCTTCAAAAAAAATTGGACAACACCATTGGCAGCGCTGAAGAAAGTTTAGAAGATTTGACTAAGCAGGATGTGGGTGGTAGACTTATGTGAGTACTGCTCAGATTGGTTCAGAACAGATTTGGCATCTGCATTTCCTCTTGGATTAGTTGGGATGAGTAACTTTGACTTGAGAGGTTGTTTAGGAGCACTTCATTTAAAAAAATTCCACTCGGTGCTTAGGTCATATGACAACATTTTATTTCCTTTGTGGGATTACTGAGGTCTTTCTGGTTTAAAACCTATGAAATGAAAGCTGTGTGAAAACTGTTAGCAACATATTGAGCCCAATAAGTCCTTATGAAAAAGACATATGCACTGTATAAGTTTTACTCAAAGATTGTCAGAACTGTGTTTGGTATCAATTGTCATAATTCTACTGCCACCAGTGTCGTCATACTATTCAATGTAATCTGACAACCTGCCCTTCAGAATAAGACTGGTGTGGTGTGTTTCCTCCTTTTCCTAAGTGTAGTTTTCCTGTTGTGAACACTGAATTTTCTGAATTAATTTTTAGTTAAATCTTAATTTGTAACAAAGCCTGAGAAAAGCCTAGAGTTTTAGTTACTATATGATGCTGCTGACACTTAGTTATAGGCCAAGACCCACTCTACTAGGTATTGCACAAACTTGTCAGAATGAGCTTGCCCTTGGAAGATGTTTACAATCAAGGGCTAAGACAGGAAACAACTGATGCTGATAGCATGTATAGGAGCACAGGGAGACAGAGAGGCAAAGTAGCTCAGGATGGTGCAGTGATCTCAGCACACCAAGAGCTCAAATGTTGACGTATTTTGTAGACATCAGGCAAGAGAGGACTTCAAGGAGGCATATAAGGGATGTCTTTTGTTGTCTTTTTTCCTAGAAGCAACAGAAAGCATAGAAGGCGCTTACTTGAAAATCTAAGTGGAAAATAAAACTACTGTCTTGTAATGGGTGGCAGTAAGATACGGCTACCGATGCAGAGATAGTAGGGAAGGGCTTTGAATTTCTATTGGACTTGAGAAGGCTGCTGTTTAGCAAAACCTAGAAATAGTAGCTAGCTGAACTCAAGGGCTGAGTGTGCAAACACATTTATGAATCATATTTCTTTAAATCCAGAAAGCTCTATTCAGTGATAAGAGTCAGGTAGTAACTTGCATTGATTCTGCTTAGAGGACTTGCATTCCAGATAACTTTAAGACATTCAATGTAGTGATTTGATGCTGAACGTTATTAGAGTGTTGGTGCTTGTAAAGGAGGCTTCCCTCCCTTTTCCCCAATTTAACAGATGAAATACAGGACATTTCAGCTCAGGTTTGAAGGCTGGGATTCAGCGTTTGAAGTGTCAGTGGTCTATAGCTCTTACCATAGAGATCTCTTCTTGCTGTGCTCTGACAAAGCTCAGATCTCACTCTTAAGGCAAAAGGCAAAGTCTGCTGTCTTGAGGTCTTTCATGTTCCAAGTGTAGGCTGATTGAACTCTTGCAAACCCTTTCAATATTCTGGTGTATGTCAAGTTGTTCTGGAAATGCTCTGAATGCGTACTTACCACAAACAAAACAGCAATGAGAGTTTTTAAAATAAATGACTGAATCAGTGCTTTATGAGGGCCATTTACATTAGACAAGTACTGACTGATCTTATGCCAAAGCACTCTCTTTTGGACTATTAGCAAAATAAAAGGTTCATATGTTTCAATATCTATCGTCTAGTTAAAGACATCAGGCTGAAATATGCTGGAGTTAGATATAGCCTTAATTTCATATGGGATCCATCAGTCAGAAAGCACATGGGCCTCAGGAAATGAAATAACAAGCTTAGTAATGGTGGGAGCTTAGAGGGAGAATATGGTTAATGTAATTAGAAAGAGTTTCAATCAAGGAACAAGTTCATCTTACAAGTGTTCTTCCACAGAGAAAGCACTTCCCATGAATGACTTTTGCTGCCCTGACTTCTTGATCTTCATGCAAAATTAACTAAGGCTCATCAAAATTTCATGGCCTATAAACTAAGCCACTTCAGTTTAGTGTCACCCAGATGAAATATTGAAGTGTGACCACGGCACTTGGTAATAAACTATAATTTAAAAAGAATGGGTGGGGAAACCTGTGGTGCTGAGGAAATAAAAAGCAATTAAAAACTATATATAAAAGAGGAATCACAAGAAGGAATTAAGCTTCCAAGGCATGACAGAGAAACTCAAGGAAATAATTGAAGGAAGAAATGTCATTCTAACCTTCTGAAATATTAAAAAATTAATATTATTGAAATATCATAAAAAAACAATCCTGTAAACAAATCTATATTCATGGACCTTCATGTCTGTCTTCAGCATGCTCTTTAAACTTGCAAAGCATCAATCTGATGGCCTAAGGAGGATTTACAGGATGATGATGATCAAGTTACAACCACAGGGAGAAAAGCACTGAAATTTCCAGATCCTTCTTTTTTTCTGGATTACGCTTTGGATTACATATAATTTCTAACCTAGGATAACACTCAGGAAATCTGTCAAGAAACTATACTCTGAAAAGCCTGTTTATAGCTGACACAGATCTATTTAGCAGGTGTGTTTATCAGATTTACTTATGTTCCTGCACAACTAAAAGATGTTGATAGATGTAATACAGCTGCTAAGCTCCAAACAGCTCCTTGTTGCTCTTGTGGCATGCATGGATGCTGGCTGGCAAAATGTAAATAACTAACGGATTTAATATCAGGGTTTTTTTTTAATGTGAATGTTTATGAATATAAACATCATCTATGGGATCATCTTTGAACAATGGTCCTAAACCATCAAATACTGCAGATGCTCCACCTCTGTCTTCTGGCAACTTGCAGATGAATTCTGTTGAAAACCCACTGAAAAGCAAGTTATAAATCCCTAGCTGATGCTGTTAAGTGTCATGTGGCATTTACAGTAGTTATGGATGTAAATCATTCATAATCCAATATCAGAATGAAAAGAGCAAATGAGTTTGTCTCTGTGGTTAAAAAGAATAAGGTATTGATTACCATAACAAATTAACAACTTGAAGCCTGATGTATGTCCTCTGAGTGCTGAGAGCTGTGAACTGGAACAGTCATGTATTACACATTAGCCTCACGAGGTTTAAAAGCAATTGCACTACAAGTATAGCTAGTTATTAGAAGAGTGCTGTAAAAATTATTTTAATGGCATTTACTGCAGGGCTAGAACAATTACCAGCCTGCAATCAAACTAACAGCTTTTCATTAATTAAGATCATTGAGTAAGACCTTATCTGTCTTCCCAGTTTTGTTGTGGGAGATGATGCTGGGTGTATTTTCAATGGCAAGCAGACAGCCTGACAACGTGGACTATTGCAGGATGGTGGAGGGAGCTAAAAAAGCACTTGGCACTTCCAGAGGCTTCTGCATTTAGATGGTCAGACATTGGCTTTTGATGGGACTGGATTTGCACTATGGAATGTAAACTTACAGGAAAAATAAACCTAGAAAATCTCTGTGTATGTTGGGGAAGAGACTGGGTTGAAATCCTACTGACAACCCCTTTAAGGATGCTTCTATCTGCTTTGGATTTTCTCTTCTTTCCTCCCCTATTGTGTTAAGTGAGATTTCACTATATATAACAAGATGACAATGTGAAAGTGCACTAGTGTGAATCAATAGTCATCTCTAGCCAGCAAGCTGCTTCCAGGATAGCACTTAAAATAGTGCTAAACTGATAGAAGCCTGGAAACCACAAGGGAATATGGTGCATATTCATTCACATTTTTAAGGAGCTTCTCTTTGACTGTACTCACACTTACTCCCTGTCTTGTTTATGCAAACCTCTTTGTAAAGTGGTTTGTTGGCAACAGTATCTGTGGAAATTGAAAAACATAGCAAATGTTGCAAATGATGATAGATTTTTTTTTTTCAGATCCACAGCAGGGTTTGCAAGGAAAGCCATGATTTACATTCATTGTCACAGAACAAAAACATATTGTTTGATTATTCTGTAAACCAAAATGCTTTTAGTTGAAGATGCTCAAAACTTGCAGGATATATTTTTGCTGATCAGCTAGAGAGAGAAATACTCCACAGAGGCTATTGTGACTACTTTACACTGCAGATACTGTGGTATGCTGCTGGACAATTTAAAAACAGAAAAATGGCAGGTATGTTTGTGATAAGCTGTTTATCTGGCCTTATGAGTGATATAAATGATGCTTTTTTTGCTTGGCTGGGTATTGAAAGAAAGAGCTGGTAGACTATGAAGATAGGGAATCTCCCACAAGGCAAAGGAGAGACGTTTTAGGTTTACAACTGAAATGAAAGCCATTTTGCCCTTTCTTTCGTGCTGCAGTGCTGAGCTTTCACCAGGAGGAGGGAAGTGATCCAAGGTGTTTGAAGGCAAAAATTGAGGTTGTTATTTAATCCATGAGGAGCAAAGTAAAGTACTGCTGCCATTGGCAAAACTGAGTTTTGCGGTGAGTTCTAGGGGAAAGCGGGACATGATGGGGCTTGAGGACCCTCATCTGGGTGGAATGAATCTCTCTTTCCCCTTGACAAATCTCCTGAAGTCCTCCTTTGGTCTGATCATGTTTGCGTGGAGTGTTTAATGCTAGAATGAATTGTTGTCATATTGAAGTTGACAATGTGTGTTGATAATATTTCATATTATATGAATATAAAAATTACACAAAAACTCACTGGGAACCCTTGAACCTGTTGAAGGCCACTATAATAATGTGCAGAGATCTAGGAACACCTGGGAAAGCTGCTGCTGTGGTTTGAAGAAACTTAAATGCCCTGGAGTGTTATTTATTTGGTGACATATGACAAATTGTTCTATGAGGGCCAGATGATTGCAATTTAAAAATAAATTAAAGACTCTCCCTGGGTGTCCTGCTCAATTTTGATATACAGCCCTCTAAACAAGTCTTGGCTGACTGGAATGTGCTGCATTTAAAGAACCAATTAAAATTATAAAACTCTGACAAAGTTTCCCATCAGTATTATTGCTTCTTCACTTCGTTACTTTGTATTTTGTATCATTCCTTGTGCTTCATCTGTTGTAGATCTGTTTCTCATGCTAATTAAACAAGTTTAGGTCTTGATGTGTGGAAGTATTCATTAGTGTATCTGCTGGAGGGCTGATGTGCCAATGACTCTGCTCCATCCTTCTCTTCTTGGCTGGGCCACCACACCAGGGGTATGAGTGGTGGATAGGAAATGGTTTCTGCCCCTCTAGCTTGCATAGATCCACATCAGACTGCATGAACTTTTTCAGCTGACTTCAGCTGCACTTGCTTCTGACCCTGCACGGGCGCACCGGGATCGATATGCCACGCTGAAACATACCAAACACACTCGGGTTTGCTGAAGGGGGAGCATTGCTCAGAGCAAATGTTGCCATCCTGTATGCAAGCTCCCAATTTGTTACTCAGGATTACATAACCTCAGTTTTGCTTTTACATTCTACTGACCTTCAGGTTTTGTCTGTTTTCCACTACATGGTGTTTTGAACCTGCTGCTTCTCATGCTTGCAGTGGGGCTTTCTGCAGTGTTGTCTTTCTTGTCCACAATCATTCTCTAACCTGAAGGTCAGTTTACATTTTTGCTAATCACAAGTGCTTTCTTCCTACAGGTAGCACCATGTGCTGTCCCAATGCCTAGAGAAATAACTAATATTCTCTCACTTTCCTGTGGCTAATCCACAATCAAAAAAGTTGCTAAAGTGGATGAAGTGTTCTTTTTCACTATTGGCTGCAATAAGAAATAGGGTTTTGATCAGATCAGTTCAGTGGAAGTGCTTCTTTTATTCTCAAAATTGATTTGGAATGAAAATTTAAGCGAGAGAGACATAAGCTACAAAGGGGAAAAGTGTGGTGGTGGTTTGGTGGTTTTTGTTTTTTGTTGTAGGTTTGGTGTGTTTTTTTTTTTTTTTTTTTTTTTTTTTGTAAGGGGATCACCTTGCTTTATTGTCTCAATGTAACCCGGGGCTACTGCAGAGTGGTTGAGGCTTTGGCTGTAACATTAATATCCACAAAGCGTAACGATCCGGTTGTGCACGGTGAATCCCTCATTTGGTGCTGCAGCCTTTGTAGATTATGCTGCTGGTTGGTGGACTTGCCTTCCCTGTGGGAATCAAAGCACTCGCTCATTTCCACTTCTGGCAAGGAAATTAATTTGCTATTCATGTAGCTGTATATTGCTTTTAATTGGTTTAGTATTAAACTATCAACTGTCTCAATGAAATGTTGTGGGGAAGTTCATTTCTAGAAGGCAGTTTGTCTCTGGACAATTACAGAGTGTTTATTTCCATGTTATTGAATCACAGGAGGGAATATCTCATGTAGAAAACTGTATTTTCACTGAAATTAATGACCTTTTAATAAAACAATGAGCATTTTTTCTTAAATAAAATGGCTGACAAAAGTGGTACCACCAATGTGGGCAGTAACTTATCTGCTCTATAAAGTGGGCAAATATTTATGAATCGCATACAAGGAGCAATCAGGGAGAACTGGCAGCGTAAAACATATAAATAATATTTTTAACTTTATCAGCGTCTTTATTAACTTCTTAGAAGAGAGGCTCTTTGGGGCAGAAAGCCCCTGGAGGTAGGGGTCTCTCCACACTGTGACCAGTGCAGAATGTAAGCCAGCTCTCTTCCCCTGAACATCAGGCTGGGGGCCCAAATCAAAATTGCTCTGCCAGCTGTTGTGGAGCCATGCCAGGGGGGTGCCCTCTGTTGTCCTTTTCTAATGACAGTATTGATGTGGAAGTGTCACATCAATGTGCTTGGTGAGGTCTGCAGCTGACAGTCTGGATGGGGCACAAAGGTGTTGCCATACTGAGTGATGATGAAAAATCCATCTCCATCCCAGGATTTTCCTTCTCAGTACCTCTTTTCCTTCTGCCCTCCACTCAGGAGGAGAATATCTCCTTTTCATCAAATGTGGGTGGAATAATAATAAAAAAAAAGATAAAATTACTTCCATGGCACCTTGTCCATGACTCTGTCAAGATCTCATGAGGTAGAGAGATGCCCAGTATAACTGGTGTGTTGCTGGACCACACTGTTCCATGAATGTCTCCGGTGCTGCAGTAAATGATGTTAGGAATCCAGTCAATGATATTCTGGACAGAGACAGTGTAATACTCATCCCTCAGTGTGATATTCAGGATACAGTGCTGCTGAACAAAGTGTAAAGCTGCTGCTCAGACCATCTGTAGGTATTAGAGATCCCATGGCTCGTTTTGTAAAATGTGGACTATCTCATAATCCTTGCCACAGTTCAACATATCTAGGTACATCCTGGGAAATTAAATCTGTCTACAGTGTTTTTAATTCTGACCAAGAAGAAATACACGAACGTTATGTATTTAGAAGAGACCTTGACATAATCTGCTAAGATGACTGGGACTCACATGTCTGTGTATCTCACCTCGATACTCCTATAGCAATCCCAGTAATGTGTGTTTGGCTAAATCATGTCTGCAGAAAAGCATCCAGTCTTGATTTAAAAACCTCTAGAAAGGGACAATATCTGACACATCCCCCTTTCCTGCCCTCACCCCTTGTCCCACTGGTTAATATTTTCACTATTAAAATCTGATCAGTCTCAGCTTCCAAACGTTATTTCTTGACGTGTTTTTCTCTGGTAGATTAAACAGTCCTCTCCCACCTGGAAAATCTTCCCCCAGAGGTCCTTAGATACTGTAATCCAGTGATGTCTGAGTCTTTTTCCTGGCAAGGTTTTAAAATGCCTTGTGGTGCAGTGTTATCTCCAGCTGTGAAATACTTTTTGCAATTCTTTTCTGAGCCTTCTGAATTTTCAAAATCCACTTTCAAGACTTTGCAGGCTTGGTGTGATATGTAGTGGGGGGAGAGTAATACATAAACACGCTCTATACAAGCTATATTTTGGACTGATTTCATCTTAACTACTGCATGGAAGAAAATGTGGGTGCAGCCTTTCATAAATTAGATCATACTTAAAAAAAAAAGATTTCTGCCCACACATCTGAAAAAAATGTTATACCTGTATGACTTGAAAAGATGCACTTCATCAGAAAAATGTTAATGGATTTTTTGCTTTCATAATCAGGCCCCAAAATACGGAGAAGTTCTTGTGGTCTGACCCAAAATACATTTATTTTCCTTTTTGGCAACATGTATTTAAGGAAACTCTTTCAGGTTGACCATGAAATTTTCTGAAGCAAACAGTTTTGTTTAAAAAATGCTAAGGCAATTTTACACTTCAGAAGTTTTTCTCCATTTTCTACTGCAACTAATTGCAGGGTTGGACTGGGTAATTTGTAAATGGACATGCACATCAGCTGATAAGATTTCATCAGTCAACAAAAGAAGTTTGTGCAACTGAACACAGTCTGGTGTGTAAGGCTGTTGTGAAGCCACAGCTCCCCTAAAGGAGGGTGTAGACAGGCTGCTGGCATGATAAGGAGGGGCTGCCATCTCCCAGTGCCTTGTCCAGGGAGGGCAGAAGGACCTCCTTTTGATTTGAGTCTAAAGATGATGAAAGCTAGCAATGAAAGAGACTCGGGACAGAAAAAGGGGGAAGAATAAGGAAAGGAAAAAAAAAACCTGAGAAGCCCAGCAAAAAGAAAAGGTTAAAATAAACAACATTCAGAGACTGGAAGGCTGCAGCTTGAGTTGGGGCAGGGGCTGGGCGTGTCTGCTCAGGGAGAGAGGAAGCAGAGACCCACCGGGCAAGAAGAGGGGCTTCAGCCCCAGGAGGCTTTGTGTGAGGCTTTGGGCAGGTGCAGGGCTTCAGTGGGGTGCAGGAGGGGACAGAGCCTGGGAAGGGGAAGGAGGAGGGCTGTGTGGAGGAATGGTAACTGATGGGAAAGGTGGGCTGGTTTGGGGCAGGAAACCAAGGAAAAGAAGTGAAAGGGGAGTTGAGATTCCATGGAAGCCTGGTAAGACTGGGACTGGTGATTGGGCAGGCGGACATGTAGGGAGGGAGTCAGTGCCTGGCTGGAGAAAAGGAATCACAGATCTCCATGAATTCAATGTGGCAGATGCATGGCTGTTATGAACACCTATCTGCCAGCACGTGCTCCGTGGATCTGTGCCACTGGCTTCAACTATGACTCTTGTGTCAGGTCTGGGGGTGTCATGTCACACCAGCAAGGGGTGAAAAACCCCACCATTAGGGAGAATGCAGTCCAGTTTAAGTGACTTGCCTGATTCCATGTCAAAACTCTGCAATGTAAGTGGACAGTGACAAATCCAGTTTCTCTCCAGCCAGGCCCATATGCACTCACCCATGTTGGTGTCAGTGAGGTCCCCAGTGAGGAGAAAGCTCATCTTAGGTTTCAGGATCATTGAAGATGCAGCAGATTATACATACTCAAAGCTGTGAAGTCCTGTCACTATGCTGGGGATACTTCTTGGGTGCTAGCTGGGTGGTGACTGCCTCTCCTACAGTATTTTGCTTGTGCTCCGCTTCTCCCATTGATTTGGTAGATCCAGTCATTATTCTCTTATTTTCTAGGCAGGGTGTAAGTTGCATAGCAAAAGACTGCTTCTTCAATTACACTTTGCCCTGGGTATGATAGGCTGGCACTGACTCCTGGGGGGAAGAGAGGGAAGAGTCGTTTAGAGAATTGCCATCAAGAAAAAAAACAGTGATTGCATTATTCCCCTTCAAAACAGGCTCCACATCCCCTAGGCAGCTGCTGTGGCCTAACTGGGTCCAGATGGTTTCAGCTCAGTTTTTTCCCTAGGGTGCATTTATAATGCCATCAGCCCATGCAGCAGCCAACTGCTGTGACCGGGCAATGTTACTGTCATTACCTTCTTCTGCTTGGCATCCATGGTGGCTATGTTTTGTCTTAAGTTAAATTGTACATTTCTTAGGGTTTTTCCATCTGCACATGTAACGGGTTGTTGAAATTGCACTCAATTTCTGCATACAGCCTGTTTGCCCATAAGCAAAGCCAAGGGCAGGAAGCCATAGTGGGAGAGACAGGACAGGGAGCAAGTTAGTACTGGATTTGGTGTACTGCCCTCTCCCTGGAGAGCAGGGACTCCTGGTTCAACCTGGAGGAGGCAGGAGGTGACTGGGAGAGGAGGAACTACCTGCAATTTGAGGTGGAAAAATGACTGTTTCATTTGAGTTTTGAAAAAGGGATATGCTTTTTGGCTTTAATCCTAACCATCTCACTGCTATGTCTTCCTTCCACTAAAGGGGTCTCTTGCTGACACCCACAACTGTACACGGGTGAGCTGAGGGTCTTACACAAACCGTCTTAAATTGGGTCAGGAACCCCTCTCCCCCTCATCACCCTTCTCCCTCTGGAGGGAGCTATGAGAAGTCAGATTTCTTCTATAACACAGACATGAAGATGTAAGCCTGCCTTCCTCCTTATGAGCAACCAGTGGAAGAACATGCAGGGACAAAAGGCTGTGAACTACAGCGTGCTGTTTATCTGGTTCTAAGCCTTCCTGCTGCAGTGATCCCAAATCAAGGAACACATTTTCTTGATTATGGCCTTTGTTAAAACTCTAAACTCTGCTTAGAAAACACCCAGTGATTAATGATCACTCATTAGGAACTAAGGAAGCTTGCAGGATGGTTCAGTTACTGTTGTCAGAAGTAGCAAAGTTTTAACTTTTCACCAGTGACCTGGTGCAAATAGCAAGACATTATTTTGGACCATGTGGGGTTTATCTCAGGAAGGGAATTTTAGTGTGGGGGTGTGAGGACCATGGCTACCCCCATGGCTGCTCCCACTTTCTACACAGATGATGCAACTGTATCATCAAGGGTTGCCTGAGCAATCCACTTTAGAAAGTCAAGGGAGCTACTTCTGTGGCTTAATCCCACCTTGTACTGCACAAATAGTTTGCTCCATGCAATCAGTATTGTAATACTTCTGTTACTCAAGCTGTGGCCCTTTAGTGTGCACAGATGGGAGAGATGCCTGTTGGATGGTACTTATAAGGTGCTCTGCCACACGAATGTGCTGCTTCTTTTCAGAGAATTAAGTGGGCTGCTGATGTTGTTTGTGTCACCCTGCTGAGTGCTGGCAGGACAGCTATTGTATCACCCCTCATTCCCTTCACCCCATCCCTTCCCTGAAGCAGGGCACAGATAAGCTTGTTTTGAATGCAGATGTGCATGGAAGCATTGCCAGGGAAAACAGTTTTCAAAGTTATCCGGGAAGTTAAAAGTGAGACAGGACAGCTATACTGACGTACCTTGATTGCCTTAAAATGGGTGAGGAAACTCTCATCATCTGGGAAATCTGTAATATTAGACTTCATTTAGAAATAAAGGTGTGCTACATATATATGTATTTGTTGTAAGTGTTTTGGAAGCACAGTAGTGTAAGTTGCATTCTGTTAAACATTTCTTTACAGCACACTGAACTGTAGTATTTTCCCCTCCCATAGAGTCTATTGCATGGAGGAGTAGGTATTCCTTTGAACATCACTTAGAAAGAAAAGTTCTTTAAAAGAAAATACAAAGAAAAGGAGAAACTTTCTCTGCCTCAGCCTTCTCATAGGCAGCCAATAAACTGGCCTTCAAAGAGACTTATGAGACAAGAGGTCACCTTTGGGCACAGTAGGTGAACGAAGCTGGCTCCTGATTGCAGCAGATACCTGTTCTCTGTGAAGGCAAGAGAGAGGAGTGGAAAACTAGTGGGCTGAGCCTTGGGAGTGCTGAGCTACACAGGGTTTAGGAAGCTGGAGGAAGCCAAGAACAAGCTCCGTGTTCAGTGTATTTTGAGTATCTCTCAGAACCACACCCCGCAATAGCTGCAGAGCACTGTTCCCACTCCCAGGGTAGCTGTGGGTTGGTAGAGGGTGGTGTGCCGCCAGCACAGCATGTCTGCCATCCCTGGTCCACACAGCTCATGTGGATGGAAGGGGATGGGGTGTGCTATCTCAGCATCATCTGGGGATTTGTACATTGTCTCCTTTCATTTGTGTCCTTTTTTACTTTAACATTGTGACATCAAAGGGATAGGTCAGGGCTGATCCCTTGATCACTGAGGCCTATTAATACCAGACACTTGGCGGGTTTGTAGATTGGTTGTTATGACTCTGATCCAGCCGTATGAGGAGAAGGTCCCTAAATCTCATCCTGAGATGAGCCACATATCTGTAATGCAGAGATACACGTGTTAGGATTTCTTTTCACCGCAGAGTAAGACCTCATCTTATCCATGTTAACTTCCAACACCATTTCTTACAAGCCTGTGGTTGCTGCAGCACTGTGTTTGATCTAACCAGTGAAGATAGACACGGGCTGAATTGATGCTACATGGTGCAACTTTGACATTCATATTCTTCAGCACTCCCATCCCCCACTTAACAAATGCCATATTGATTGAGGGCTTGTGATCAATGAGAACCAAAATTTTATTGCCATGGTCCCATTCCTGACTGATGAGAGCTTGTGGAGCTGGGGCCTAAGCCTACAGTTGTAACATGTATAAGGAAATGGTGTTAGCTTTTTAATTTTATGTGAGTACTATGTTTGCTATGACTTGTGCCAGATGTTTAGAGTTCTTGAGGCATTTGCTTGTCTACAGGAGGACCTGTGATTGTGTGGCACAGCTGAGAGGGGATGCTTGCTGGGAAAACTCCCAGTATACATTGTCCTACAGATATTGCACTTGCTTATTCATGCCCTGCTGTTTCCAGGAGCTTAAGGTAGGGAAAAGGCCCTTGGCATGGATCAGCAAGTAGCAGGTGGGCCACTCTCAGCCAGCACAGGTGGGAGCCACATAAATGAAAAAGGACAATCTTTGAGAGGCTCTGATTCCTGGTTCCTGACTCCCACATGAATCCAATTTTAGCAGGACTGAGGGATGCTGGGTTACTCTGGAGCAATATAGCATCAATGAGTTAGCAGTAGCATCTTCCCTCTTTGAGGAAAAGCCTTTCCTAGCTTGCATTGTATACTCACTAAGGCTGTGCAGTAAACCACTGGACTACTGGATTAAAGCAGGCAGAGCCACTGCTTACTCCACTTTCTGTGAAGGCTGCTCTGACTGGTGTGCTCTGAGGCAAGACATGACAGCCTATGATCAACTGTAGTACTACAGGCAAGGTGGACATCAACACATCAAAATATTTCTGTGTCAACATTGACAGACAAATCCTGAGAGCACTTCACCACTAGATCCTCCTCGGTCTGGAGTCTGACCCCCAGGAGTACGGACTTGGTGGACCTGATGTTTGACCTTCGATGCTCATCTTGTTTGTGAGCACTTGACCCCATGATGATCATAGTCCCTGCAGGAGCCATTCTGCACAGGGCGTTATGGCTGTGGGAGCTTTTCAGGTTGTGAGCGTGGGAGTAAGTGTCCCGGGAGTGCTCCAGTACCAGTCACTTTGCTCAGGAAGGCTTTAGCCCTGTGTTTGTACAGCCACCAACCTCAGAACAGTATAATGAAGTTGGAACTGCCTTTTAATTTTCTTCCGTAGTCGGGCTAGAGTTACGATTGTAATTTGGACCTGATTCTGAAAAGAATCTCAGGTCTTTGTGATTGGGCACATGATTTAATTCAGTTTAATTTAATTTTGACACTGGCAAGATTCTCATTTAAAGTCCACATTTCCAAGTGTATAAATCTATAGGAATGACACTGGCTCAGAACCTTTACCAGGCAGGCTGTCATAACTAACACCTATTAGTTAAATTAATGTAACAACATGCACTTTTAGTGCTTAGGAAAGAATCTGCTCCTCAAATATAAACCACAGAGATCTAAAAATGCCTATTTAATTAAACCTATTTTTTTCTTTCCAGATACTTTCTCTAAAATATCTTTCTTTCCTTGGATAAAATGTTTTTACAGCAGAAGGTGAATTTAAAATGCTAAAATCAAGGAATGGACATGTTATGGTATAATGACTATATTAAAGCTTATTCGATACTCTGTTCTAAATGAATTTCTATTTCTAGTATAAAATTGAATTAGTTTGAAAATGTTTCTGTGGTGAAAGGTGAACACAAAGTCTTCAGTGGGAGCTGATAGATGTGAGTAGCACATGGGTAACGTGTTTTTGCAATCACTTTCTGAATTACCTGGAAGTTTTAGGAATTGCTATTGTTATGTCAGAGTATCTACTTTCATTACATTTTTAAAAATCTTTCCATTCTGCTTCACAGTGGTCTTCGGATGCACTTTATTTCTAAATGGCTAAGAGAAACACAGAAAATGCGGGAAAGCTGAGATGTATCTGGAGCTCATGTGGCTTTGGTCACCGGAGCACAGTGAATAACTTCTGGTCTGTGCCACTTAAGTCCTGATGTACAAGAATAAGAGCTCTGTACTTCCATGCCATGATCTTGTTTGAAGAGCAGTATCTGGAGCTAACCACAGTACTGTTTGATGATTAATGAAAAAATGCTGTTGCCGGAGAAATCAGAGCGGATACATTTACTGTAGAATTCTAGTGCTCTGGGTTATTAATAGACAATTAGCAGCAAGTCTTTAACACATCCAAAACAATAAAAAATGGTTATTTACATAAAAGATTAGAAGATCAGCTTTGGGTAAGAAACAGAAATTCGTAATCAGAAATAAATATGTAGCATGTCCATTGTAGGCTTTACAAATGTGCTAAGTACATTGAGTTAATTGGTAATTAACTCAGGGTAAAGTCTACAGATAGTCTAAACATACTGATTGCCAACTCTTCCTTTTCCTGGAACAGAATCACTGTGCAATGCCGAGCTGAATGAAAATAAAAGAGCACTACAGAACATTATTTCTGCTGCAGACTGAGCACATTTTTATGGTGTGCCATGCTACTGGGATAGGGCAGCAGTCATGAGCCAGTGTTTAGATGCATGCAGCACATTTTGTGTTCTAGAAACCAGAAAGACCTATAGGGAGTACAGATAATTAAAGAAGATAGGGCCACCGTAAAACTGTGATTTTATTATAGTTATAAATGGCCATGGCTAGACTAGACTCTCCACATCTGTTAAAGGACTGATTTTCAGAAAGAAGAAGAAACAAACCGGCTACAGGAGCACATGCCCTCTGAACATTAGAGCTCCAAGCTGGAGCATGCGAAACTCCAAAGGGGGAACAGTGCATGCTCTGGGAAACCACAAATGCCAGAGGATGCATAAAGGGATGCTCCAAGAAGTTATACATTATCCTGTGAGTTGTTCAGGAAGAGTAGGTATCTGGTATCTGGCATTTTCCTTGTAAATGGACTCGGAACTATTTGTGGCACAGTGCAATAAAAATTTGTTTTACATGAAGGTGATTGTATCCTTCATTGCATTCACATTGAATCATGTACAAGTCTAATGCAATTCAGTCATAAAAGGTGAGACGTCTTAATTTTATACATCCACAAAGCGGAAGTCTACATCTGAACTGGTTATTTGGCCTCCTTTATGATTGTGGAGACAATGGAGTGTCTGGACATGCTTCTAGAGAATGATTCATCTGCTCTGTTTCAGACATCTATCCGAGGAGGAGATGAATTATGCCCTGGGTGCACCTATTTCTCCTTGACTATAAAGAGAGTCAGGCAACTAGCTCAGATGAAGATATCTGTACTATAATTGTCTAACATCAAGCAAAATGAATCCCATGTGAGGTGACTCAAATTAACACCGTGTACACCCTTGCCATGGCACACTTCCAAAAGCCTCTCGCTCTGCAGCTCCAGCACATATGCTTGCGCAGTCAGCTGGGACTCCCCTTGCCCTAGCACCAGTGGCAAAGTTTCCTCACTTTCCACTTGTAGGTTTCAAATGCAGACCCCTGTGGGCACCCATGATCACAGCATTACTGGCTTGAGGAGGTCCAGCCTACTCTTGAGGTTCCCAGGACCCCTTCTGACCTCCAATGAAAGAGCAAGGGGCTCCCTGCACCTCTTTAGGTGGTGGTTAAACTATTGTGGGTACTGCATGGGGCTTTTGGGTTGCCACAATGTTAAGAGCTGTCTGCTGTCCCAAATGGTCCCATCCTGAGTAGCTGTCAGCATTCTCAAACAGCATCTGTAAAGGTTTAGATTGAGCAGGCGTTTGGAAAGGTCTGTAGGCAACAGCAAATAAAAAACAAACAAAACAGAACTCGGCTGCCTGACTTTTCAAAGCATCCTGTTAAGACATCTGAAATATTGTCTCTTGCACAGCCCTGCTCCTCTGAGAGATCCAAAAAGGAGTTCATTTTCATACTCAGTGTGTACTTTTGCTGCTTGAGATATTTCTTTCTGCTTCTCATTAATGCTCTTTTCAATCCCACTGGGAGAGTGCTAGGTAAAGTGACCAAGAAAAGCTTTCTTGATGCTCTTCCCAAATTCATGAAATATTAATGCTTATTGTATTTGAACCTTTTGTTTATTTGATATTTGCCCAGGGACAGTATAAGCTGTCCATATTGCTTTCCATCAGAGTTACCAATGCAGGAAAAGGGAACACTATAACTTAATATCTTCCTTATTAATATTTTTAATACAACAGCAAGACAAACACAGACAGTCCAGTCTTGCTATATATAATTCATGTTTCTATGTTCATTGAAGATGGAAAGGGTGAATGTTCAATACAGGCTTTCTTTTTGTGGTTACTGGGAAGTGTGGACAATATTTTTTTTTTAAGATAAATGCATGAAGTCAGGTGCCTGCAATGAGAGGGCTGAAATACCTTTCTGACTACTTGGTCCTTCTTCCATGTGGGAATACTCCAGAGTCTCCTGGTTCTTCAGGCAACTTCCCTATGTGTGTTGTTAGAGACAGTGTGATGCTCTGGGAATAAATTTGGCATTGGGTTTGGTGAAAAGACCACAGCAGAAACACCAAGGTTTTGGCTACAGCTCTGGTTTGCATTTCTTGATGAAGATAGAAGATGTCAACAAAATCAGATTCCTGGAAATGTTGGTGGCCTTCTGGAAGAGTTGATGTCTGCAATTTTTCCTGCCTACACTGATATTAGCAATGAGTGTCCTCCAGGCACGTGTTCAATTGGTCTACTCAGGCCAGGAACAAGCCTGGTCCCTTCTTTCATAAGTGGGGAGCACCCTTAGAAAATGCAAGGCCAAGGACAGTGTGGTGTCGTGGATGCTTATCCCTCCATCAAATGTCTCTTGTAGGTGAGGATGGGGACAGAGATGGATGACAGCAATGGGTGGCAATTAAGTAGCCTGATTTTTCAACCTGGATAACCTTTGAAGTCATTGGAGATAATGCTGTTCAGTACTTTTAGTACTAAAAAGCCAGTTCAACTTACCTGGAAGCCAACATTACAGTCAGATGCCTACTCTTAGTGGATATACTGTATTTTACTATCTTCTTTCATTCCATTGTTATGCACAGACAGATCTTGGAAAAAAGCACTTGGAAAAAAGTCTGTCATAAAATAAATTTTTTAAATTATTTTTGAATGGATACAGTGACTGGAGTTTCCATCTCTGGCCAGTTCTTACCTCCAGTCATGCTTCTGGGCAATATCTTGTTTTCTGTATACATAACTTTGAAGCCTGCTATGCTTTGGATGTTGCAATATTGATGTTATTATTAGTAATAACAACAACAATAATAAAGTAGTACTGTCCGAGCTGAGCATATCACTGAGAGTGAGGCTTTTTATTATTTTTATGATGTAAATTTGTACTTAGTCCTCAGCTGTTTTCCCCAAATAGATGCTGAGCTTGAATATGAGGGCCAGTAAACTTGTACAGTTTCTCCAGCTGCCTTGGCAAAAATATTACCTGTGGGAGCCAATGAAACATTTATTACACATTACTCCTACTGTGCCTGCAGTGACATTTCTCCAAACGTGGCTGTGCGGAGTTTAAAGATATACTTATTAGTTTAGCTTGTTACAGTAGTATTATAAATTAGATTATCTTGTGCTACATGAAGTATGATAGAGACTGGTAAGTGTTTAATTCTTGAAAAGGTGCTGCATAGTATATCCTTGAATTTCCATTGCTGGCTGGGGCCAGGGCTCTCTTTCTCGTCTGTGTCTCTACAGCGTATCATGAATTGCCTGGGACCCACAGGCTTAGCTTTTATGTCAAGAGAAGCAACAGTGATTTTCGGTGTGTGAACTCCCTGGAACAGTAATTTTTTAAAATTCTTCCTATAAAAGTGTGCTAAAACATTTGCAAGGTGCTTGATTGTATGTTTTTAAAGAGTGATTTATATTAAGAAAGCAAAGGAAGAAAAAAGTAGATGTTAGGATCGTGTGAAGTCAGTGGGAAGGAACATGCGCTGTATGGAGAGCTGTGATTAGGAGGGAGGGGGAAGAAAGCCAAAATCTTCCCAAGAACCTCACAATTAGGGGTCTGTGAAGGAGGCAGCAGTTTCAACAGCCTAGGAGTAGGAATTGACTGGAAAAAGTGAAAAAGCATCAATGGGGGGAAAAATATTTTTTCAGTAGAACTCTTTGCTGCTTAGGTAGTCAAAAGATAGCTGGCCAACCACAGAGCTGGTTGGAAAAGTGAAAAAAGTTATTAATTGCATAAATTATATGGTGAGAGAGGCAAATGCATTCCATCCAATGTGTTCAGCAAATGACACTGTCTGTTTTGAAAAAGAACAGTTGGGGATAATAAGGAAATTGCAGCAAAATGAAACAAATTCCTTGCATTTGTCTTCATCACAGAGGACAAGGGGGATACCTGCTCTAGAGCTTATTTTTTTTGGTAGGTAATAAAGATGAGGAACAATTTAAAAATGTCATCAATCACTAGGGCCAGATGGTATTCATCCAGGAGTTTTGAAAGAATTTAAGAGTGGTTCATCTGTCAGCAAAAGTACATGAACTATCATTAAAGCCAGCTACCATAAAGGAGGACTGGAATGTTGCCAAAGTCATAGTTCCCTTATTAAAAAGAAAAAAGCAACTTTACTTTGCCTCATTACTAGTTAAATTACTAAGGAAAATAATTAGGGACGTGTACAATGCTTAAATGATCACCACAGGCAAAGTCTGTCTTCTTCCAAATTACTTAGGGGAATTGACGACATGGTAGGTAAGGGTGAGATGGCACACAGGAACTTTGGAGTAGCCACTGATAAAATGCTGCACTGGCAGGTGAGAGGCCAAATCTGTTGCAGTGTAGAAACTAATTACAGCAAAGAAAATAGGCAGAAGAGGAACAAATCCTCAGCTCTGCAACTGGGGGGCATCGGACTGAGTAAGCTTCAAGCTGCCTTAGTAGCCTGCCTTGACTGGAAACTGTAGAAGTTAAACTCCTGTCAACGTAAAGGTGCTTATGTGCCTTCAGGGATTCTAAATTATTTTTACTCTCCATGTAAAAATTTACTTCTGAAAAGTAAAAATCAGGGGGAAATATGTGTCTCTGAACACACACTTGGATTTTGGGCTGCAGTTTACATTTTTGATGGGAAATATTTGTGCAGCCTTGAGTCTCTTGCACAGCAGGTGATGTTGCTTGTCAAATTTTTCCTCCACCTCTCCCTTTGCTTTAGCCTCCTCGCAAAGCTTTTGATGTAGTGTGTGTGGAGAAAATTAGGGACTCCCATTCTTGAATGCTGCCTTTCCAGTAACTTGCACTTTCTTAGACGTGGTTTCAGTTCCCTAGCAGCTTGCCTGCAAGTGACAGACCTGTGCCTCCCCTTCCCGTTGGAGTGATTCCTATGATCCAGCCCATTTTTGACTGAGGCTTTGGCCATACTTCCTGGACAACAGTTGTTTTTTCCTGTAGGCTGAGCAGGCTTGGTGCCTGCCTGCATTTCTGTAGGGAACTTGAAGAGAGCAAAACCCATCAGGGACAGAGAAGCAGCCTCATTATGTAGCAGCCAGAAATATCCACTGAATTCCTTCCTCTGGGCTATTGTGACAATTTTTAATTTATTTATTTTGGGTCCTGGTCCCTCAGCTTTTCAGCTCTTCAACTACGCCATAAGGGTTAGGACAAAAGAGTTGCCTCACGTGTTGCCTGCTCTGTTTTGTTCCCCCAGCATCACTGCTTTGGTGGGACATGTGGCAGTGCCACATTAATGAGTAACTCCTGGGATACTTTCCATTCTCTGGAGTACTGCTCCCTCACCAGCAAAATGGGGGAGGAGAAGTGGCAAAACCTCTCACTTCCATTTAAAGCTCCTCTCTGACAGATACCAGTAGAGCACTGTGGTTGGATTCACCGTCCGTGCTTGGGGGGACAGGGGACAGCACAGACGGCAGCGAGGTGGAGGCTCTGGCAGAGTCTGGACAGGCTGTGTCAGCACAGTCTGTGGTGCGTGTCCCCCAGATGGTTTGGTCCTCCATGTGCTCTTCTAGACCAGCCTGCAAGGTGCCTCTGCTCCTACATACAGCTATCTCTCTGCCTACACATGCCAAGGAGAAAGGGCCTGGAGTATTGAGGGAGGGTAGTCAGAGGCACTGCGAGATGCTGCATTGCCTCAAGGGCTGTCCTCTGCTGATGTCCCTGAACTCCTGCTGACCTCTGCGTTCCTTTCCCCTGCATCCAGCACGCCTCTTTGTACCCATCTTCAATGAGGTGCCGGGGGCCAGAGCTCCTTTCGCGTGATCTGTGCTATGGCTCTGGAGGCCGTTGCTTACTTGGGTGTCCATTGCTTTTTCAAGGACGGTGGATCAGAGCAGCACGGTGCTGTGAACAGTGCAGACCAGGGTGATTCTCCACTCTGCACAGACCTTGTCAAGCCAGTGAAACAGCACACAGGCTTCCTCAAATGTTTTGAATATGGATTGCATTTTAGGGGTGCAGAACAATAAACAGGGCAGAATTCTTTGTCTGGCTATTGTGTATATTTCTTCACAGAGCTACGAAAATTAGTGCCTATAAAATGTGATTATCGTTGTTTGATTGTTCTGTAAATTTTGCCATTGCAGGGACAGACCTCTGTATGCATTTGAGCCTGGCTGTTTGTCTATGTCCTAATTACATGTTCTAATTATAAGTAATTCCAGGCACAAGCATAAGCTATTTTTCTGCTGTAGATGTTCCAACAAGATTCAGACATATTGTCAACATGTTTTAGCAGTTTAATTGCAGGGCTGGAAAGCAGAGTGAGCTTTGTTCTTGGTCCTGGCACATCCCTCTCATCCCCCTCACCCGGCTGTAGCTGTGCAAAGGTGAGGGGCCCATCCCAAGCTTGTCACTGAAGCTCCCTCCGCAGCCCAGGAGGAGAGGCAGGTACCTCCTGCACTGCAGGTCAAGGGTTACTGGATACCTGGCTTGGGATAGGCACTGGGTTTTTAGGTAGGCAGACCTGGTGGGATTAATATCACCCTTGCACCTGTAGGTCTGGAGCAATACTGTCATGCCTGACTTGTGCATCACTGCTGCTTTCCTGCTTGGGCATTGGGGTGGTGCTTCCTGATGTGTCTCAGCTGAGGTCTGCTCCCCAGCTGGTGGACTTAAAGTCTCATTGGCACTAATGGCATTGCAAGTAACCCCTGAGGACCCCCCCACAGCACTCTCCACTCCATCCCAGGGATATTCTTCCAAACATTAAGGGGTATTTCCAAAAAGAGGAAGAACCTTTAAATTATTCTCACTGCCGATACATTTCATTAATGTGAAAATGGCATGCCAGAATATTTATTCAGAGCAAGAAATGTGGGAAAAAGCATTTCCTGGTTTTGTCAGTGGTAGGCTGTAGTGGAGTTGTGGGCACTCCTATGCTCAGCATTGCTGGTGACTGGTGCACAATGCTGCAGTCCCAGAAGGATCTGCCTTGCTCCTCAGCTGAAATGAAAACCATTTTAAAGTTCATTTTCATATACTTTTAGAACACATTTGTGCCCTAGTATGGCTGGCATCTTGCATTAGCAGCAAGGTATCCTTTTTGTTTCATTTTGGATTTTGAAGAGCTTAGTTTTGCTCTCTTACTGTTTTGTCACAGGTTGTTGCTGCAAACCTGCTGCTACCAAAATCATGGACGGCACATGCACAGGAACTGCCTTTATTGTGTTTGTTTACCAAACCCCCCAAAATCCTTGTTAATCTCTACAAGATCCCAGATTCTGTGGTATTTATGATCTTTTCTACCAACATGCCCTACAAAAGGCTCTTAGACGTATAAATTATGCAGAGTGCTATGATCATGTACCTGAAATAAAAGGCAACTATTTCTGAAAACAAGCTGCACAAAATTGCACTGTGCCAGTTTCACAATGGTATAGTGAGACTTAGCAGTAATTAATTAATATTTCATATATGGCTTTCCAAACCTTCATGAAACATTTCATACGAAACTGACAAACACAAGTTCATTGCACGACACTCTCCTGTTGTCCGGAAACACAGCAGGCACACTGCAGCATGAACTCCTCCATTAAAGTTTAGTTTTCCACAGTCTGTGGTATTTTTCTTTCTGTCTTGATAAGATCAGTAAATGTTTTGCTGCAGGAGAGAGGGCAACGCAGCTGTATGGAGGTTATGCACTGAATCCAAATGGGAAGGGAGAGATACAGAGTATATATAATGCATTATGTACACAGAAAGTAATCAAGTACATAGTTGTGGCAGGCAAAGAAACAATTCCAGCTCTTACTGGGCAGACATTAAGTGCTGAACACCTGCCTATTGCATCTATAAATAAAATCTCTGCAGTTCTTCCTTTCAGCCTGAGCAGCCTGAGCATGTGTTTTCTGGAGCAGCTGTCTGCTCAGTGAAAAGAGCAGAGAGTCACCCTGCAGTGGAAACTGTTTAATTTACATTGGTAACGACAGCCCTGTCGCAGGCCGTCCTCCTCGCCAGCTCTCAGCGTGGTGGTGAGGGAATTCAGCTGCTAAAGCTGGAGGGAGGAGATTCCTTCACTTTGTGCCATCCCCCACCACGCTGAGGAGAGGGTGCTGGCACTGGCTGCAGCCTGCTGCTCCTTGTTGCGTGTTCCTGCGCCCTGGAGCAGTTCACCCCAGCTGGGATGAAGGTTCACTGGGTCCCTGACCCAGGGAGTCCCCGACCCAGGGAGTCCCCCATAGCCATGTGGTCAGAGTCCCGAAGCTTCCACCCTGACAGGCAACAGGAGCCTGAAATACATTTTTTTGCTTTGTCCCTGCTTCTTCCTATTTTACCTTTCTGTATCTCCAAATCCAGCATGAAGCTCTTCCTTCCCTTGCCTTGACCGTACGGTGCTGGAGAACGGCTGTGGCTGGCAAGGAGGAGACTTTATCTTCCTTGTCTGTCTTTTCATCAGACACCTCTGGGAGGGCGCCAAGGAAATCTTGATTTCTAAATCAGCTATGTTTTTCTGGGAGAGTATATACCTATACCTATACCCAAGTCTATATGTCTCTAGGATTTCTTTCTGTAGTCTGACAGGCAAAGACAAGTTCCAGTTTCCAGCCTCTAACACAGTGCCTAAGCACGGGAGCTTACAGAAAACAGGAATACTCTGGCATGCCTGTGCATAGGTGTGGCAAAAGCAGCTGTGATTCTGAGGTCCCATTATCAGATCTGTTCTCATACCAGAATGGCTGGAGGGAGTAATTTAAATTGTCTGTGACTATCAAAAAGAAATACATTTGACATTTCTAATTCTCCATCATTTGTTACCTGTTCTTCCTCTCATTCAAATTGGATGTCATCCAACTGGTAACAAAATCCATCTAATTTGACTCAGATGGCCAGTTACGATCTACCAGGATTATCAATAATTAGGGGAAATGAGCAAATTAAGAGAAGCTCTGAATATTGTTGTTGACTTTTTGGACAGCAAGTTATCAATAACACAATATTTTATGATAATTGAGATTCATGAGTGTATAATTATTAGACAAAAACAAGACTGGAATTTGTGAGGAATGTGAAGTTTTAAATAATTTATTTTGCCATGGGTATTAAAAATGCTTTTCTCCCCATATGTCTAAATTGGAAAAGATATAAATTGAATTAAATTTGCCCTTTATAAACAAGCACAACAGAACTGATTCCAAAGTTTGGTATTCATATTATTCATTTTAGCTAAAATACTGTCTTAACAAACATATACCAATTCTGAAAAATACAAGCCATGTCATATAAAATTGAGTAGGTCATTGATGCTATGCGAACATGCAGATTTATTAAATTCAGACCATGTTACCCTGTCTTTGAGTGTTACATATTCAAATAAGTGCATGATAAACCTCTATAATTTCAGCAGAAGAATTAGCTCCTGAATTAATTCAAATATTACGTTTGTTTTTCTTCACAGGGAAAAATCTGCCTTCAGTGGTATACCTCTTCATTCTTTCTTCAGATCTGTTTTCTGAAGGATGTTTAATAGCCTATTGTTGTGGTTTATAAAGCCAAAGGGACAGTTTTTGTTAAACACCTGGTGGGCTGAGGCAGGGACAGGGAGGGTTTCACTCACCACTCAGGGTCATGGGCAAGAAACCAACATGACTTGGGAAGAACAAAAAACCAATTGAATTTATTATCTATTTACGACAAGAAGCAAGATACTGAG
>NW_010132516.1:0-13408 GCF_000699245.1 Pterocles gutturalis
TGGATCGGAGGCCGGTTGCAAGCGGCGTGCTGTCGGGCTCCTGCTGCTGCCGAGTTGTGTTTCGTTGGAGTTTCACTCAGCTGGCGGGGTGAAAGCAAGGGGCGAAGCAAACGATGTGACTGATGCGCTTAGCTGGGGCTCGTTTGATCTCCTGAGCTTTGCAGCGTTGGGACTGAAAATAGTGGATGATATTCAGGCAAGATCTTCCTTTCTGCTGCACTGCCTTTCTCCTTATCCCTGCTTCTTAGACTTCCACTGTAGAAAGAGAAAAAAAAAAAAAAAAAAAAAAAAGAGAGAAGAGGAAGATTTTGATCAGATTTGTTAAGCCTGTGTATAGATAGATAGGAGCTCATCCTATGCTCAAAATAAAAAGCTGAGGTCTGAAGTCACCAATTAACTGAAAAGAGCCTCTGCAAACTTTTTGCAACAAAACTTGACCTTGCAGCCTTCTAAAAAAACTCAGCTTTGAGTTCAGAAAAATTTCTGGCTAGAGGGCCCCAGAACAAAGTTGCTATCACAAAACAAGTTTTGGTTATCTAGTGGGTTGATGCCTTCCTTTCATGTCCAAGTTTGATCTTTGACTTGGTGTAGCCAGCCTCCTTATTGGAGAATGATAAATAGGTGCTGTGAAATACGGTCTTTGCTAGTAGGTGAATCGGCAAATATTTTGATTTGTCAAGATCAGTAATGCCCAACTCAGGTACTGAAAAACCACAAGTTAGCTGCCAAAACCCATGGGAATTATGACATTATTATTTTTAACCATTAATTTGAGGATCTCCATAGTGGCTTCTGAAACTTTAGGATAGCTTTATGCCACACAATCCTGTGGGTTAAAAAGCTATTTTTACTTGCTGCAGTTTTCTTGAAATCAAACCACCTGTAAAATACTGCCTACTTTTAGGCTTAAAATAGCTGAAACCACCAACTTTCCTGTGGTTTCACATGAAACCAAACGCTTTGTGATGAGTGTGCCTACTGTCATAAAATAAAGGTGTAGGGCACAGCCAGGCAACTCCAAGGGTGTATTTCTCACCTCAGTGAAGAGCAAGAGCTGATCAAAGCTCAGAAGGACCTGAAGCAGTTAGGGAGGAGTTTGGGTTTTTCTGCCCTTTCCTGTATGGCTGCTTCTCATGACTTTATAAATGGATTCATGGTATTTCAACAATTTGAAAGCTGGAGCTGCAGCTCCTAAAAGCTAGGCAGCTACACAGAACTTGCCACTTCAAAAATCTAGCTCTCATCACCATAAGAAGAAGTTTAAAAGTACAGCATGGGTACCTTTATGTACAGCAATGACTTAGAGAGCACTCATCAGAGAAAGGCTGATCTATTTTTCTTCCTTGCATTTATGATTTGGGGATATGTGTGTGTTTGGAATATGCATGCATGGTGAAGCAGCTGTCTTGAGACTATGTAGTATTACCTCTTGTGTGCAGTAAATAAAATGCAAAAGACTACCAATGCCTTCTGCCCCTCCCAAAAGTTAGTATTGAACAAATATTAAAAATAATGCTTCTGTGCAGACTCTGTACTCTGGAACTTGCAGTGGTATCACATCTCTGACTAATTCTAGCTGTTGTTTGGATTACCAATATTAAATGTGGATTGATATAATCTCTCCTGTTGATTAAAACCCAGGAGTTACCAACAATGAAGAAAAGTATTAAAAGTTGCTTGTGCTATTGCAAACCATATTCACATACAGGTTACCTACAGGAAGCATTTTCAAATTCAGCAGAAAACAAAGAACAGGCTTCTCTCAGCTGTCCAGGTGACATTCTTATGATTTCAGTGAGCGAAAAACACAGCAGTTTTTTTATCAGGTCTTAAGTAATTTGAAAAAAAAAAGTTGAATTACTGCTTTCCACAAAAATCCTAAAGCAGATGAGGGGGCCTGGGATTTCAGTGAGAGCCAATGGTCATTTTTGCTGGAAAAAGAGAAACTGCAGCTGGGAAAAAGCTTTTATTTACTTACTTATTTTTGATTGGTTTTGTTCTTTGAATCTGCAGATGTAGGTCACACCTATAGCAAGCAATTTCACTTTACCTGGTTAAATTTCCTTTTGGGAAGATTGTGTCATCGTTCATTTCAATCTTTTGCAGATTTTTCCATACATGTAAAGTGGATCCTCCTTGTAATCTTCCACTGCTTCAGAAATGCAGAGGCTGTGGAAGTGCGAGAAGACCCCGCACCTTGCACTCATTCTGCACTGTCAGGAAACTACCCAGTCACTACACCTGGATCTGATATACTCTTTTCTCTGCTGCCTTGATTCAGACAGCCTTGTACATAGCATTGGTTTTGTAAACAAATTGCCCGTAGCATGCCCCAGAGAATACCATCTGACTGAGGTGAAATTTACCATGGATGCATGATAACCTGAGTAGGATTAGACTACACCCATTTCACCCTGACCTAAATGGCTTTTTTCATATCCAGCCTGATCATCAAATACTATTTCAGTTGTTTTCCTGTTAAGAACACAATGCAAAGAGAACGTAGACTGAAACAAGACTTATTTTAAAAAGGCAGAGGTAAGGCATGTGCACGGGTGGTGGAGTCACCATCCCTGGAGGTGGAGTCGCAATGCCTGGAGGTGTTCAAGAAACGTGTAGATGTGGTGCTCAGGGACATGGGACATAGTTTAGCGAGTTAGGTGGTGTGGGTTGATGGTTGGACTTGATGATCCTTGAGGTCTTTTCCAACCTTAACGATTCTATGATTCTATGATGGGGATATATAGATTAATAATGCTCTGATTCTAAGAGCAGGAGAAGGTTTGTAAGATTGCACCTGCTCTAACCTGACATATCACATGGTAGATGACTCTTCACTTTTTCTCTACTGGAAATATCCTCTATTGCATGACTGAAATAGTATTAAAAGGGTCTAGTCACATTCTCACTAGACAAAATGCCTTTTTATTGGGGCTACATTTTATATCTTTCCTTATCAATGTTGATACTTCAGAAATCACAATACCTCAATTATAAGCATGTATGTGCTCGTCAATGCTTGCTGGTCTACTGCTGATAGAAACTGTGTGTAACTATGGAGGATGGCACAGCACAGAGGAATGCTTCTATCCCAGAGGTAGAGACAGCCCTAAGACAAAGTGAGGTGTCTGGCCAGTGCATGCTAGCAAACACATAGCAGAATATTAAATACTCCTGAGCACTGCCCTCCATGCTAATAAATCCACCTCTGAAACTTCTCTGTGATAATTTATTATAAGTAAGCCCAAGTCACTGTGTTAATCCAAGGAAGTGAGATAAAATAGAACACATTCCAAATTTATTTTTTCTTGCATATAACTTTATTTGTAGAGATGAATGCCCCTGAATGATGCCAAACATGTTGGTGAGACAGCATGAAGTCAAATTATGTCATTCAGTCACAATCTTATTGACGAAATCAGTTAGTTTTCCATAATTAGGCTACTGTGCATATAACAATAGCTGAAATCCTACATGTATGAGTGGTGTAGTGAGGAAAAGATAACAAAAAGCAGTGAAAACAGGGGCAAAAAGTGTACAGTATGCTGCCCTTTTTAAGAACATGTTTTCTTATTTTTGTAATCCTGGAAAATCTTTTTGAGGATGAAAAGGATCACAATAGCAAAACAGAACAGGTAATGGGTTTGTAAAAAGTAGAAGGTCAGCTCCTTCACTGTATAAATAACATGAATAAAGATGAAGCAGTATAGGAACAAAGCATACTGGTTTGGTGGCCGGACTAGGTCTTGGAGTCCTTGGCTAAACTGTGGAAAAAGGGAAAAATACACATTATGTCACACAACTATGTTCCACTTGCACCCACTCCATGTGCTCTCTGAGCACACCTGGCCTTCTGGCACACTTAATTCATAAAAAGTTGCTATGAGATAAGCCAGCATGTGAACTGAGAGCACATCAGCTACACTGTGTTAAGTGATAGGTGTCACATGCCCACCCATATCCCTACCAGCAGCTATGTTTTCTCTCTCTGAAATGCAGGTAGGTGACCTCGTATTTACTGCAAGAATGAGCATGCAGGTATGCAAAGCAGTTGGTGTGAAGTAAGTGCACACGCATGGTAAGGCTTTTTTGTGTATCCTTCTCTACTTCTGTGGCACAAACTGTTGCCTGTGTTTTTTCACTGCATGGTCATTTTCATACATTTACACATGCCCATGGGTAAACTTTCAGGTCTTAATTTAGTAAAAGGATTCAGTAGTTAATTTCCTTAGTCCAGATGCATGTCAGTCATTTAGCCAAATATACAGTGGACCTGATCCTCGTCTGTTTTTCTCTGATATAACTTCATCAATTTCTTTGGAACTGCATTTACTGCACATAATTGTGAGATCCTATCCAGGCCTATGGATTAGCTATATAGAAAAAAAAAAAAAAAGCATATGGAAAACTTCAGGGCTTCTGTGATGCTTAGCTGAGTGCCATTGTTGTGCATGATCTGAGCTC
Organism: Pterocles gutturalis; assembly: GCF_000699245.1. NCBI lineage: Eukaryota > Metazoa > Chordata > Aves > Pterocliformes > Pteroclidae > Pterocles > Pterocles gutturalis. The sequence goes on from NW_010132516.1 coordinate 4,465, forward strand.
CTATCTACAAGCAGAATAAAAATGCTACAAACACTGTGTAAAACTCATCCGTCTATCCTGTCCTGATTTAGAGCACAGAACATGCAAGAGAAGACAAACATGCAAGTACCTCTAAAACATTGATGATTTAGATTCAGATACTCTGCTTACTCTCCAACTCAGTCCAAAGACAAATTGCATTTAAATTAGAGGGGAGTCAGGCCCACAGACAGCCATTGTGATCAGGAAGAGCCCAGAGAACCAAGGTTTGCAGCTGTCCAATTTGCTAAACTCTGCCAAATTGAATGGTCTTTTCTGGGCTGGACTATTGTTATCAACAGACTCGTGTGGCTGAACATAAAATAACTCCAGCTATTCCTGTAAAAAACAGGCTTGCAAAATCTGACTAATTGTCAAGAAAATATGCATTACTTTGGTAGATTCTGTCATCCACTCATTTGTTCATGCATTTATTATCTGAGTCATCTAACTGACCAGTTTCCAAGCCAGGAAATTGATCAAAGTGGTGTTCAGAGGAATTCCTCTGATGTTTGTGTGAAAAAATAAGGAAAAATACAAGTTCTTGGATCCTTACGTTATAAATTAAATTTGTGAGTTAACTGTTTAATATATTTTGTAGCAATGAATGTTACCGTAGCTCATATTGTAGGGAGTAAAACAACTGCATTCTTGTCAAGTTTATGTAAAGCTGTAAAGATCACCTAGTCAAGTCTAACTTTAAAGGAAGTCACGGTAGTACTCAACACACAAAAGAATAAAACCTTACAAATTGCTTAACATAGAATATGTATGTTTCAGTCTCTACTGTGTTCAACCCCTTTTCCTTTCCCTACCGATCTTTTTACTGCCTGTTGATGAATCAGCTCCATTCTCTCTTCATGACGCCTTTGCTTTTCATTATCCTTATGTTCATATTTCAGTTTAGCCAGCACAAAATCCCACCTCATCCTCTCAAGCTCAATATCAGTTACTCTGACCCACTTGCCAAAGTGCTCTTCTAGCCCCTCTGCACTGGTGGATGCTTCTGACTGAAAAGCACTGGTTCCTTCTTTCATGTCCAAATATGCCATACGAGATTTAGCATCCATGCTCTCTGTTTTACTGTTTGAGATGAAAGATGATGCTGTCATGTCTCTGATGGCTCCCTGTTACAAATTGGAGAGAGGGAGGATAAATTTGTAATTAAGCTGATAGATGAAAATAGAGTGTGTTCATCTAAAATCTGAATATTTTTTCAAGTGATTATTCACACATTTGTAGAACGACTTGTTAGTTCTCTAATATCCATTATTCCCCTTTGAAAAGTTTGTTCCTAGAGTGGGAAAATAAATCTTCCACTGAATGTTGTCTTACAAAATATGAAATATCTACCATACAAAATTTTTCTGATTTGAAAATGGAAGAAAAATCTAAAAATATTTAATTAGGGCCCAGTGTATCCAAACAGAAGGATTTCACATCCTGTGAATTTGATGTTAACCCATGAAAATGGGAGCCAGTAAGGCTCTTTACCTCTGAGAAGTAACTCAAATGTCTCATGATCCTCACTTTCCTTTGCACACTCAACTTTCTGGCTGATCTACATGTTCCATGATGCATTGTAGTTTTACATTGGAAGAACTGTATCTTCCACTTACCATCTTTTCATGCTTCTGCTGCTTGTTGTTGTTCTGCATTTCCTGTAAAGTAAGTTGAATATCTTTCTGATTTTCCTCAAGCTCTTCCATAGTTGTTTGGAATGAATATTCTGACCCCTCTAGATTGCCGAGTTCTTCTGAATCTCCCCGTATTTCCTGGTGTTTAGCAAATAGAGTTCCTGTCTCAGCGTGGGAGACCTCCAGTGATGTTAAAGCATCTCCAGGGATGTTCTGGAACATAATGGGGGTATCTGTGTGCTGACAATGAAGCAGGTGACCCGTAAGTAAGAAAACGAGTGACTCAGAATAATGTAGGCAAATACACGTAAAGCATACTGGAGCCTATATGAAAGTGGCTAGGCGCTTAACTCTCATGTACATTGCCTAGATATGAATAAAAAAATAAAATTGCTGGATAGAGGTCTGTAGGTAGATCTTCTGAAAATCTCACTTGAAGGGTTTTTAAGATGAGAATTTGTCATCAATTCCCTTTACAGTAACTCGTGGAGCTGGTTAGGGGCCTCAGGAAGAATAGTGTATTACACTTCTTTAAAATGTAACATAATCAGTATCCTTCTTCAGCTCAGAGAGTGATGGCTTTTCTTTCATGGAAATAAAGCTTGACTGAAAATTGGACTGGGGAGTTTCTTACTGCTGGAGTCAGATCACAACTTGTAGGGTACGTCTAGTCATTAGCTAGAAGTCAATACTATCCTTTTAACTGACTGGAGCTAGGTAGACATTTCAGTGTTTGAACTAAGAGTTCAGCCTCTTGTTTTCAGGCTCATAGTACTTGATTAATTTTATAAAAGTGATATAAGACATAGACTTCACATCTGAGAAAAGATTTAGGCAAGTAAGACAATTAATTTGTTTGTTATTGAGCCTGAGGAAGAGGAGCAGAAGAGGAAGAAAGTAAAGCAAGCTGATTACCATGGGTAGCTGATGTCCAAAGACAGGGCAGGTAGCAGGCTAAATATAAGGCAACAGTCTCCTCTTCTCAGGGTTTCCATACAGAAGACGTGAAAGCAGCTGTTCCAGTTCAAAGGCCAAGACACAGTGACCACAGAAATTCTGCACTTGGCTGACTTCATCACTGTCCTGTTTCCACAACAAACTGATGCTTTTTGTTGTCAAGGTCACATTGTGCCACATTCCGTCACATTCCTTGTTCGACCGCTGTGGCAGTAGCCAGGCTCTCCAAGGGGGACAAGCTTACCTCCTCCTCTGTCACAGACCATCCTACTTGGTCACTCTTTTCTCCCTTGTAAATACATCTATGCATTTCAGTGATGCCTTCTGCCAGAATTTGTGGACTCCCAGAATGTCCCTGTGCCCAAGCCAATCCGCTCTTTCTGGGAGGCAGATTTATTGGATCAGATAAAGCACCATTACAATAGCTATCCCATTTCGGTGTTCTGGGTAGTTTCTCTTCAGGGTGTTGCACTGAACCTCATGGATGCAATTAGCCCAGGAATCTCTGCACTGTCCTGTATTCCCCACAGTAGATATACCAGCATTTCAGTTTCCCATCTATAAACTGGAATCCCTTGCAGGGACTGGCCACAAGCTCACAGTGACTTCGTGATACAGTAAAGGATGTCCCTGTAGTAAGGTACTGTGAGTCCTTTAAGAATCTTAAGGAAAGCTTTCTTCTCTGTTATTCAGCAGTAGGGAGACAAAGTTCTTCTACTGTTACTAGTCTATATAAAGCACTTTTCAGAAAAGGATCTATCAATTACAGATTATATCATGTAAATAAACACAGGGACCTCAATTGCTCTTTTCCTGTTCCATGTATCATATACACTAGGGCTAAGTCAGTACATTTGCTTGGTAGGTGATGTGTGGAGAGATGGATGACAGATCCAGTGAAAATAAGATAGACTAATGGAAGCTACGGAGACCACTTCCTGTTACATTATTTATCAAGTGTTTTGTCTGTTTACAGCTGGATTTTCAAACCCCAAGGCACACCAAAGACCCAACAATACAGAGGGCTCTGGAATTCCATCATTAGTTTTGACTGAAAATATTACAGAGGTTTTAACTGCTTTTGGTGCCAATGATCCAATTACCTAGTTAAACATAGGATCTAGTTATTGAATAATCATAAAAAGATCAAGAAGGGATGTAGGATATTTGTGTGAAGGTCTGTATTTGCATATTTACCTTATGCTTTCCAAAGGTAATGTGTATTTTCTAAGAAAAACTGAAGTGGAGAGCCGTGGCAATCTTTGTGCTTTTATTGCAGTTAAGTTTCCTGAATTCCTGGCAGAAAATGCAGATATCATAATGCTTTAAATGCTTATGAATGATGTATTTGTTCAGACAGTCTCAAGTCATCATCATGAATGTATAGCCCCATAAATCTTAAAAAACTATAAAAAAGGATTTTTATCTCTGTATAGGGATCAAACATTGTAGTGCAGTTAGCAAATCAATCTGGTTTTGCTGAATGACTTAACTGGCAAGTGGGAAGCATAGGACACTTTGGTAGGCATAAAATAGATAGTAAACCTCCTACAGTAAATAAGTACTTGCAAAATCATTCAATCTGCACATACCAAACACCTTGCAATCTTTTGTAGCCACGCTCACTACAAGGTACTTCAAAGAACTGTGAAGTTCTCAGCATCTCACATGCCCTTGTTGTTGATTTATTGTATTAAAATATTTGCCTTCACATTCAAACCGTAGAGGAAGCTAATGTCATTTCGCTTCACACCCAAAGAAGTGGAGGCTGCTACTTACATTTTCAAATTATTATCTCTTTTGCTATGTTTTGCTTTCCTCTTATCTCTCCAAACTTGCTGTCACTTTGTCAGCAGAGCTGTAGTTAATGCACAGCAGGAAGGTATATTCTTGCTGTCACTTGTGCTGCAGTTATTGTCATATATTACAAAATTTCACTTTCATTTCCTTCTTGATATGATTTTTCCACAGTTGCAAGGACACAGTACGGTATATAACAGTTGGGATAACTGTGTATGTTTAGAGACTGAGGAACGTTCATGCCTAAGTAGGAAGTCTCTTCACAATGTATTTCAATATCTGAAGATAATTGCTCTATAAAGCCTAGTGCACCTCATATGGGCATCTATGTTGGAGGCCAAATTTAGAGCAGGATGTTAGTAATAAGGAATTGAGAGCAGGTGCAAAGAATTTCAAATAAATTCCAAAGGTTGGTTTTTTTGGTCCTCAGGCACTGCACGTTCCTATGTAACATTTACATGGCAAGGTCAGCAAATGGAGTTATATGTAGACATTTGTCAGCTGTTTCAGTCCCCTCAGGTTAGATGACCTTCCAGTACACTGGATCACAGTGCTGTTGTCTGGAATAATGGGAGAGGGCTGGCAAAATATTTCCTTAGACTGCAGCTTTTAGGCTGTCAAAGGAGTCAGGTAGTCTTCCTGAGGTACCTGTTAGGAAATAAATGAGTACCTGCTTTGTGGCACACGCACTATTGCTATAGATTTTTATGCACTTGGGTTAATTTGTGAATTAATGGTATGGTAAGAAGAGTTATTTCCTTACATATGGGGAATTGACTCACTGGCTAAAACAAATGGCATACCCATGCCTGATCTTTAGTCTTATGCCTTATCTGTGCAACCCTCCTTCTTTGCTCATGTTTTCTTCTTCTGAAGAGTGCAGCAGTAGACAAGATAAAATTCTTCTTAGAAAGGAAACAAATATCACGTTTCTTCTACATACATTGCCTTTTGAAAACAGACGTAGTTATAAGGCTACTGATATACAGAGGTGTTCCTAGCAGAAGGAAGAGCATGCATAGGAAAATCGTGAGCAGATACAACTAACACATGCACAATCATTCTCACGTTGTGATCACGCTGGAGGTCTTGTGCATGCACTGGACAGTCAATCTGTGTATAGTGGCAACATCACTAGGATTTCCAGGATGCCAAACATTTAGAAATTCCAGACAAATGGCCAAATTCCTCTTATCTTGGTCAGACAAATCTTACATGCAAGAAAAGAGCACATTTCAGTGAAATTAAAATACACATAACCCTTGTGAAATATAATAGCCAAAAAAAATTATGATCACCAACATTCCCAAGGTCTTTAAAGGCTAAGCTGCCTCCTCTATGTATTTTTTTATCAATTCCAATGAACCACTTCAAATTATCCTAGCTAATTTTGCTTCACTGTTCCTTTTAGTGAATTTTGATGACCCCTCAGAATACATGTTTGAAGTTCCTGAAGATAAGTACCAAACACATGGGCTGTACATACTGGATAACAAAGACAATACCACTTAAGCTGTACTGAGAGAAAGTGGGCTAATTTTACTGTAAAACTAAATTCTTTTGCTTTTTCTACAGCTTGCCTAATAAACTCATGATCTGTTCCTGTGTCAGCACTGGGATACTTCATTTTCGTGGGCTGATTTATCATCGTTACTCTCCTTTGTGCACCAAGAAGAGAGCTCTCCCATTTTGTTAAAACAGTGCAAACCTATTTGCCTGTAAGCTTTAATTACCCCATACAAACATATATGCATATCTACATACGTGATTATTTTAAGATATTTGTATGTCATGAAGCACAGAACAGGAGATACAAATATTTCTGTGACCCATTAGGACCAATTAATTTTCTGAGGGATGGTTTGTTTGAAAGATACAGGTGTTACAGTAATTTATGATGGTATGAAAACTCTCCAAGGATCAGATTATCCTGTAGAATAGGTTAGCAAACCTCATTTTCTTCCATGACATTCTGCTATTTTTCATCATCTGAAAATTTGGTCTAGAATATTGCACAACAATTCTGAGGCACTACAGGTAAAGCTGTGTTCTTTTACCCAACAAATAATACTGAGACCCCCAAATCCAGCTCCAGTGTTCTGAGAACAGAGAGGTACCATGCGTGCTGTTAGCAATCAGACCTTTGCTCAAGCCTGAGACGCCATCACAGAGCTGACACCATGATTTATTTGGATACCTGCTCTTATTCTCCTCTTACCCTGGGAACTGGCTCACGATGACAACTGTACTTGGAAATACCCCCACACTAATACCACTCACATTAAATGTCAGCCTAGTTACTCAGCCTGCTCCATCTTCTACCCTGTGGTCAGAACTGTCTCAGTATGACATTAGCATTTGAAATATGTTTCTCAGCTATCAGCAATCCTCCTCCAAAAAAAATATATTTATTACTTTAAAGAGAAAAAAATCCTCAAGCCATCAATACTACATTTCATCTTTTAAAAAAAAACAAAAAACAACAAAACAACCCTCATCTGACATTTCTATAAACTTTTTGGGATTGTGCTTTCCTCTTTATGACTAACTTTACTGAACACTAACAATATGTCTGTCTTGATATAAATATGTAGATGAGTCCCTTCTCCCAGGACACTATCATACAAACCGAGATCAGATGATTCAGTTAAAATCCCAAGTTGTTCCTGGCACAGCTCTACTTCTGTAAATGGAGCACATTACTTATTTACATTAGCTGACTTCTTTTTTTTATCGAAAGGGAAGTACAATTACAGTAAAAGCAACAGAAGCACAACAGTGCTTCTTAGTCTGGTGGGTGGAGTTGATAATTCAGTACACACATATAAAGAGCAATTTGGGAGATGATGCTTGGTGTTTTAGAGAACCAACAGAAAAAAGAAGGCATGAAAATCCTCACAGGACAAAGGTACAAAAGAAGAAACAAGTCAAATACATGTACTGAATAAAGAAAGGAAGCTAACAAATAGTTTTAAATGGCAATTTCTCCCAAAAAACAAAGCAAATTAATATCACCAAGACTGAACTCCCTCATGAAGAAGCTCTATGAACAAAGAACAATAGATGACTCAGAGAGGAGCAAAAGGGCAAAGAAATATTAACTGAACATAGACACTCTTGACATGAAAGGCCGTCTCTGTCTTCAGTCTGCATTTGTGTGTGTTGCGTGGGGAGGAAGCCAACATTGCACCATCCCAGGGCATGCATCCCCTTGGCAGAGTGTAACCCTGCTAACACCATGTCTCTCAGCTCCCTTCACATTCTCCCAGCAAATTAGACAAGTTCTAGAGAACATTTCCCTTTTTGGGTATTTGCACTTACTGAAAAACTTAACAAGCAACACAAGAATATCCATCCAACCTTCCCAGGTGGCTCCAGGTCTTCATACTTAGTCCTTAATATAACTCCTGATGAGGTTTTCTACCAGCAGGACTCATCTTCATCATCCAGGCTGTCTGCCTCCTGTTCCCAGAAGGCAAATGCTTACAAATTCTCTGTCAGCTAAAATCTCTAGAGAAACTGCCTAAGCACTCCCTTTTTCCAAGAAGAAACTCCCAGAGTTTCCCCTTCAACACTTCTCTGAGGCAGCTAACAGCTGCTACTCTAATGTTGACTGGGAGGTCTCTAGCTGGTAAGGGCTTGGCCCCATTCTCCAGCTTCTCTGCTGCTGCTCCAAGCAGCCATCTCTTCGAATGGCAACATCGTGCAATAGGAGCAAGGGGAAGAGGGGAAGGTCATATCATAACCTACACGGCACAACTCAGGAAGAATGCTGACCATCATAACATAGTCAAGCCTCCTTTACCCCCAGGTTTAAAGACAATACTATAAGGAATCACAGTCTTATGTAATGAAGAAGAGAAGTGCCGTATAACCCTAAAGTGACCTGCTGAAGTTGTCATTCTTGCTGCCAGATAAGCTACTGTGGTAACATAATAACTGCAAAGAAAGCGTATCATTCTGACATAAGGCTTGGCAAATCATTTTGGAGCAAGTCCCGGAATGGCAAATGGGTTTGAACAGCCAGATGTAAGAGCATGAAGAGACTGCGCTATACAGACAAAGACATAACAAACTTCAGGGAAGTGTCTATCACCAATACAGTTACAAATATTCACAGCATTGGGAGACGGAGCACACGCAACGCTGAATAGTCTCATTCTCTGAGTCTCCAGTTAAATAGCAAATAGACCACTCTGGAGCATAGATGGAATTGGACAGGAACAGCCTATAGGAGCCTTTTCTCCATTACTGAACTTTCTGCAAAAACACTCTCCATACAAAAGGGTGTGTCTGGGGCTCTGGGTGTGTCCGAATAATATGCCTAATTATAGCCTATATTGTCTAGGTGGCCACATAATACATTATCAGTATCCAGGGCCAGGCAACAGCATCACTAGATGTGGGAAGTTAATAAACTTAACTCTTAGACACAATTCCCCCACCCCCCGCCCCACCCCCAAAGGAGAAGCTAAAGGAGCAGTATCTCATCTAGAGCAAGAATGCCCCATTTGCAGACCGGACCCGAGCCG